>NW_027643584.1:82500-147500 GCF_032717465.1 Coenobita brevimanus
GTAGCGACACCTACCAAGACGAGAGACTTGTCTAGCTACTTTCACAACCACTAGATGGTACCCGGGCCCTCTCATGGTAGGGGCAACTCTAGTATTTTATTCCAGGTACTGCTGGGCGATAGCATTCAGCTGAGACTGAGTCATAAGAGTGTTAATACTGTCTCTATTAACTCTCATGATCATGATCATAAAGGTGTGTGTTCTTACCTAATTGTTCTTACCTAACTGTATCTTTACAGGAATGAGTCAAGCTCGTACTGTTCCGTGTCTTAAACCATATTTATCGTACATATCCTTAAATTTGTGAATTGTTTTGGCACACACTATTTCATTCGGTAGTGCATTCCATTGATCAATTGCTCTGTTTGGGAAACTGAATTTCCTTACGTCTTTATCACCTCTCTTCTTATGCAGTTTTTTGCAGTGTCCTCTTGCTGATGCTTCTCCATATGTTAAGTAATCATTTATGTCTATTTTCTCCTTTCCTGATATGCACTTATATAGCATTATCATGTCACCTCTTTTCCTTCTCTCCTGTAGTGTTGGTAGATTCAGTTTATTTAGTCTTTCTTCGTAGCTTAGGTCCCTTAAGCTTGGTATCCATCTTGTAGCGGCCCTTTGAACTTTTTCAATCTTGTCTATATGCTTTTTGAGATGAGGACTCCAGACTATTGATGCATATTCCAGGGTTGGTCTAATGAATGATGTTATTATCCTTCTTAGCATGTCTTCATTTATGTATGTGAATGCTATTCTCATATTTGCAAGCAGTGTACTCGTATACATGTTCCGTACCTTCTCGCTGATGTGGTCAGCCGGAGATAGTCTGTTATTGATAATCACACCTAGGTCTTTCTCTCTTTCTGATGTGTATAGGGTTTTATTTCCTAACTTATAATCCCAATCAGGTCTTTTTCCACTTTTACCAAACTTGATTACATGACACTTGTCCACCTTGAATTCCATTTGCCATGTACTACTCCATTCATGAAGTTTATTTAATTCTTCTTGCAGCTCCTTACAAGAGTCTGTGCTAGTAATTCTCCTTTGTATTTTTGCATCATCTGCAAACATATTCAGATAGCTGTCATTTCCAGTGTTACTGTTTATATCATTTATGTACACTAGAAACATGATTGGTGCCAGCACCGAACCCTGTGGTACTCCACTAGTCACTTCTTTCCATGATGAGTAGTTTCCTCTTAGTACTGTCCTCATTTCTCTTTTTATGAGAAAGTCTTGCATCCAACAAAACAGTTTGCCTCAAATTCCTCCTTGATGGTACAGCTTCCATAAAAGTCTTTGGTGTGGTACTGTGTCAAAAGCTTTCTTGAAATCTAAATAGATACTGTCCACCCATCCTTCCCTTTCCTGTATTGTGTTTGTTACTCTGTCATAATAGCTCAACAGATTAGTAACACATGATTTTCCTTTTCTGAAGCCAAACTGTCTTTCTGTTATCATACTGTGTTCTTCTAGATGATTTACCCAAGCTTTTCTTATAAGTTTTTCTAATACCTTGCTTACAACACTGGTCAGTGATACTGGTCGGTAGTTGAGAGGATTTTGTCTATTTCCTTTCTTGAATAAGGGGACTATATTTGCTTTTTTCCAAATATCAGGTAGTTTACCTTGACTGAAGGATTTCTTGAAAATTAAAAATAATGGTTTACTTAACTCCTTTGCACATTCTCGTAACACCCAACATGAAATTTCATCAGGACCACTTGCTTTTCCTCTGTCTAATCTACTTAACTCCTCCTGTATTACTTTTTCTGCTATTTGTATATCTGGTAGTATGTGTGGACATGCGTGTTCCAAATATTCCCTCTCAAAATTTTTTTCTTCTGTAAAAACTAATTGGAAATTCTTATTTAGTGCTTCACAAATATCTTTCTCTTGTGTATAAGTGATTCCCTCGTCCGTGATGGATTGTATTATATCTTTTACTTTGGTTTTGCTTCTGATATAGCTGTGTGTGTGTGTGTGTGTGTGTGTGTGTGTGTGTGTGTGTGTGTGTGTGTGTGTGTGTGTGTGGTGCAAGGTGCCTGTGTGTTACCATGGCAACCTCCCAATACCATCACAGTTACATACACACATTTCCTCACCAGCAAGTTCCACTACAGAGTACTATATGTGTGTGTGTGTGTGTGTGTGTGTGTGTGTGTGTGTGTGTGTGTGTGTGTGTGTGTGTGTGTGTGTGTGTGGGTGGGTGGATGGATGTGTTGTGTGTGGAGTGTGGGGGTTGGGGATGAATGGTTTGATGTGGATGCTGTGTGTGTGTGTGTGTGTGTGTGTGTGTGTGTGTGTGTGTGTGTGTGTGTGTGTGTGTGTGTGTGTGTGTGTGTATGAGTGGGTGGGTGAATGTGTTGTGTGTGGAGGGTGGGGGGTGGGGGTGAATGTGTTGTGTGTGGAGGGTGGGGGGTGGGGGTGAATGGTTTGATGTGGCTGCTGTGTGTGTGTGTGTGTGTGTGTGTGTGTGTGTGTGTGTGGATGTTTTGTGTGCGGGGAGTGGGGGGTGGGGTGTACAGATTGATATAGTAGCAGTGTGTGTGTGTGTGTGTGTGTGTGTGTGTGTGTGTAGGTGAATGTGTTGTGTGTGGTGGGTGGGGGGTGTATCGTTTGATGTGGTTGCAGTGTGTGTGTGTGTGTGTGTGTGTGTGTGTGTGTGTGTGTGCCGGTGGTGAGATGATGTAGGTGGGATGCTGGTGGTGGGATGCTGGTGGTGGGATGCTGGTGGTGGGATGCTGAGGGTGGGTTGGTGGTGGTGGGATGCTGGGGGTGGGATGCTGGGGGTGGGATGCTGTTTTTTTTTTTCATGTGACCGACTCTGGGCATAGGCTTCACAGCCTGCTTTCAAGGCCCAGTAGTCCTCCTACGTACCGCACACCTCTACATGTCACCACTTCGGCGCTAAAACCCACCTTCCTTAATGAATACATGCTAGGGCTGTCGCATACAGGACTGGTTTATTGGTACGAGTATTAGCGGGGGTATTTTTACGACATGTCGGCGGGTCTTCTGGTAGAACAGTAGTCTGATTTTATGAAATTAAAATCCTTAAACTGTGGTGGGACGCTGGTTGTGGGATGCTGGAGGGTTTAATAATGTTTGTGTGGTGACTGCTTTATGTGTCTAGTTACCTCAGCCAGTGAAGTTGAAGGAAGTTATGTATTCACCCTAGTCTGTATCTGTCTATCAATCTATCTCTCAATCTGTCTGTCTTTCTATTTGTCTGTCTATATGTCTGTCTGTCTGTCTTTCTATCTGTCTGTCTGTCTGTCTTTCTATCTGTCTGTCTGTCTGTCTTTCTATCTGTCTATCTGTCTGTCTATGGCCAAGATATATCAAAAACTTGCTATCGGCTTTCAATGGAATCTTGTAGGTAGGTGGGCACTGGGTCAAGAGAGAGACTATTCGATTTTTCATTAGATTTTTTCACTATTACGCTTTTGGCTCAATAAAAAGGAAAGTGGAAATCTAGGAATATACTGCACCTTAATGTGAAAATCTGGACAAATTTCTCCATAACAAAATATAAATAAAATTAATCTTTTTCTTGACTTGAAAACATGAGTTAACTTCGCTTCAGTTTTTTTTTCTGCCTCCAGGATCGTACTGTAAGCTGCTTTGGAAATTCTTTACATCTCTTCCTTAGCGATTTAATCAGCACATTACACCACAACACCCTCTTTTAAGAGAGAGATGTAAACTCTGCCGATATGAAGCCGATTTTAATAGCTTACAAGAAAATGTTAAGACGTGCTATGCAAAAATAAATAGCTAAGGAAGGGGCACTGAGAAGACTCCCGTGCTTCCTAAAATACTGCCCTGTTTCCAAAAGGCGTATGACACAGAAATTTGACTTAGCTTTTAACATCAGGGGGAGCTGGATGGATGGATGGATGGATGGGGAATCGTGGATCTTTGACTGCTGACCAAGTTCTTTGCAGTTCCGTCCGTCCGTCCACCTACCGACAAAAATCATCATCAGTATCTTCATTATCATTATTATAATTGTCATTATTATTATTATTACCATTACTATCATTATCATAACTACAATCATCACCATCATAATTATCATCGTTAAAATAGTTATCATGACTATAATCATCATCATCATCATCATCATCACCGTTATCCCAACTCTATTACCTCGTACTGAAGTTAAATCATCATTATCATCATCATCATCAACATCATTATCATCATCATCAATATCATCTTTATCATCATTAATATCATCATCATCATCATCATCATCATCAGGCCCTGACATTACCACTGGAGGATTAGGACCCCTCTCATCTTTCTCCACTCTGATACATTGGTTGTTAGCCTCTTCCCATATCGGTGGATCTGCGAGTTTCATCTATCTTGTTCCCTGTGTACCTCTTCCTCTCACTCCATCTCTGGCCTGCCATTCAGTTACGCTGCCTGTCCATCTGTTGCCTGCTCTGTGGAAGATGTGACCAGAGGAGTGAGTGTGAAGGTACCTGGAAACAAGCTCAGAATTACCAGATGCGGGAGCTTCAAACCCCTTTGTTTAATCCCCTTGGTTTGGTGTGGCGTGGTGTGGTGTGGTGTGGTGAGAGGGTTTTGTGGTGTAGTGTGGTATAGGGGGAGGTTGTGTGGTGTAGTGTGGTATGGAGGGGATTGTGTCGTGTGGTTTGTGTAGGGTTGTGTGGTGTGGTGTGTGGAGGGTTGTGTGGTGTGGTGTGTGGAGGGTTCTGTGATGTGGGGAGGTTTGTGTGGTGAGGTGTAGTGTGGTGTGGGAGGGTGGTTTTATGTGGTGTGGTGTGCTGTTGGAGGATGATTTTTTGTGGTGTGGTGTGATGTGGGAGAGTGGTTATGTGTGGTGTGGTATGGTGTGGGAGGATGATTTTTTGTGGTATGGTGTGGTGTGGTGTGGGAGGGTGGTTCTGTGTTGTGTGGGAGTGTGATTTCGTGTCATGTAGTGTGAGAGACTGGTATGGTGTGGTGTGATATGGTGTGGTGTGTTGTGGGTGAGTGATTGAATGTTATTTAGTATGTGGGGCTGGTAGAACGTAACTTGGCTTCACTATAATCTCCAAAGCCTATATGAGTACAACACCTCTCATCTGAAAATTGTTAGTGAGAAGCAGACGGGCAGGGCCGGTCCTAGAGCTACTGTGATAAAATGTAGAAAATCATGTGTTGTATCCTTAAAATTAAAAGTGCATAATTCTGTGAGGTTAATTCTTCCATTTAAATAAAGGCTAAAATATATGTATTATTTCAGACACTCATATTCATCCACTTCCTAACGATACATAAAGCGACGATGATCAGTGACTTATCAAACCCTGTTATGTGATCTATGGGATGTAATAAGCTTTTCAGAATATTGCGTGTCTCGTAATTGTATAGGTAAAAGGTCCTATATTCTTGGCCTAATATTTACCCTTGAAATAAAACTATGAATGTGTGGAAATAATTCTGCCATTTGAATAACTATGGTATCATCAACCAAGATATACATACACGAACAGAAGCAAGCACACACACACACACACACACACACACACACACACACACACATGCCCAGTCACCAAAACACGAAGTTAAACAGAAAGGAATGGGAGAGGTGACTCAGCCAATGACTTGAAGATCGTCGTCGTCGTCTTCGTTGTCGTAATCATCACCATCATCATCTTCTTCGTCGTCATCATCATCATCATCATCGTCAGCAGCAGCAGCATGTCATCACCATCCCAACACTGTAAAAAATATAGTACAGAAGTTATATCAATATCATCACCATTATCATCAAATACATCACTATCATCTAACCATATTCTAGAGTTTGCATCAACATCAGCAGCATCAGCAGCATCAACATCATCAGCAGCAACATCCGTCTTCATCATCATCATTATCATCATCATCATCATCATCAGCCTGTGACACACCACTGCAGGATAAGGACCCCTCTCACCTGTCTCCACTCCGATCCTTTGGTTGTTAGCTTGTTGCGTCCCACCTCGGTGGATCTGCGAGTATCGTCTCTATCTTGTTCTCTGTGTGCCTCATCCTCTCACTCCATCTCTGGTCTGCCATTTAGTTACGCTGGCTGTCCATGTGTTACCTGCTCTATGGAAGACGTGACCTAAGGACTGCGTGTGGACTGACCTGTAAACAGGAGGACAAATATACGTGTGTTGCAGCATCACTACTATACCCTGTTCACTCTAACTTGGCGTAAAATTGCAATCTCTTTCTTAAATTTTGCGTTGTGACAAGGGGTTAACACTAGAATGGTGCTAGTCACGAAGAAGTGGTATGGAAATGATGTAGAGTTGTAAGTTTAATTCTTTCACTGAACTACCGGAAATAAGCAGCAAAAAAACGACTATCTCGGCCTTGGTAAAATGAAGGACCACCACCACAATATACGCGTACGTGTATGTGTGTACGTGAGTGTGTGTGTGTGTGTGTGTGTGTGTGTGTGTGTGTGTGTGTGTGTGTGTGTGTGTGTGTGTGTGTGTGTGTGTGTGTGTGTGTGTGTGTGTGTGTGTGTGTGTGTGTGTGGTGCGAGGTGCCTGTGTGTTACCATGGTAACCTCCCGACACCATCACAGTTACATACACACATTTCCCCACCAGCAAGTTCCATTAGAGAGTACTGTGTGTGTATGTGTGTGTGTGTGTGTGTGTGTGTGTGTGTGTGTGTGTGTGGTGCGAGGTGCCTGTGTGTAACCATGGTAACCTCCCGACACCAACACAGTTACAAACACACATTTCCCCACCAGCAAGTTCCATTAGAAAGTACTGTGTGTGTGTGTGTGTGTGTGTGTGTGTGTGTGTGTGTGTGTGTGTGTGTGTGGTACGAGGTGCCTGTGTGTTACCATGGTAACCTCCCGACACCATCACAGTTACATACACACATTTCCCCACCAGCAAGTTCCATTAGAGAGTACTGTGTGTGTGTGTGTGTGTGTGTGTGTGTGTGTGTGTGTGTGTGTGTGTGTGTGCATGCGCTTCAGAACAAAATAACTTACATTTTTTTCTCGATCACACTGTCCCTCTGAAATCTGATTCGCACGTATCAGTTTACATTCAGGTCCCAAACTATACTGTTGGGTGGACAGGGAAAAGGGGGCAGGCAAACCTAGTCCACCAGTCTGATCGGCATGAGAATCAACAGGACGACACTCACACTGCTATTTCACTGGTGCTGAGACACCAAGATTGAGGCGGTACAAGGCAGAGTTGCCGTGAATTGCACACTGGTTGTGACGTCATTATTGCACACGGTCTCGTTTAGTAACCAGGATGACAGAGGATGTATTGTTGGTATAACTACCATAAAATTTGGTATACTGTGAATACTGGAAGAGAGGGTATAATTAATTATGTCAGACCTATTATGATTCAAGTGTAAGGACGTTAAATGATTAAGAGAATTAATAAGTCAGCAAATGTTGATTAATAACAAGACAGGAGACAAGTAAGTTTATCCACATCCAAGTTTTCTAGTATATCAAGAGTACACGATTTACAACATTGTTTCGGTATTTCTTTAATATTACAAAGTAAGTGTGCACTGCTAATGGTTGGCACGAGTCTTGTAAATAATATATATATTTTTTTAATTATATAGCCGGGTGCGTAGAGGTAGACTGTTCAACGACGTATTCTCCCTTGTTTTAAATGACAGTATTATAGACAAACGCTACATATTCGTTGGTTTAATCATGACAAAATTCCTCGTATTCCTACAAAATAACGTGAACAATTAGTGTGGAAAAAAATTCCACACTAGTGTGGAATGACGTCCGCCTGCCCACATCCATGCTCGTCGTTCATTTGTTTTTCCACATTAGCAGACGATTTTCCACAAAACGGCAGCACTGGACTACAAGGCCTCCTCATCTCCCTCACACTAACATCCCCCTTGTCTCATCAGAGCTACGTCTAGTAGCCTTATAGGTATTATTTCTTTGGGCCATGATACTTCCTGGCTGTCAGTGCGATATCCTTGTGTCCTAATGTAGTCACCTTAATGGCTAAAAACAGCAAATATCCAACACTTGCCTCAGGGGAATGATGCAGCAGCAACACACACACACCCTCGTCCTTCCACTGTCATACGGCCACTAGCAAAAGTAGCCAAGTAGCGACGCCCACCAAGACGAGAAACATGTCCAGCTACTTTTACAACCACTAGATGGTTCCCGGGCCCTCTCATGGGAGGGGCAACTCTAGTATTTTATTCCAGGTACTGTTGGGCGATGACATTCAGCTGAGAGTGAGTCATACTACTATAAGAGTGGTAATGCTGTCTCTATTAACTCTCATGATCATACAGGTCTACCAGCCCTACCCAAAAATAAATTGTGTGTGTGTGTGTGTGTGTGTGTGTGTGTGTGTGTGTGTGTGTGTCTGTCTGTCTGTCTGTCTGTCTGTCTGTCTATGTGTTTTGTGTGTGTGGTGTGAGGTGCCTGTGTGTTACCATGGCAACCTCCCGATACCATCACAGTTACATACACACATTTCCTCACCAGCAAGTTCCACTAGAGAGTACTGTGTGTGTGTGTGTGTGTGTGTGTGTGTGTGTGTGTGTGTGTGTGTGTGTGTGTGTGTGTGTGTATGTGTGTGTGTGTGTGTGTGTGTGTGTATGTGAGTGGGTGGGTGAATGTGTTGTGTGTGGAGGGTGGGGGGTGGGGGTGAATGGTTTGATGTGGTTGCTGTGTGTGTGTGTGTGTGTGTGTGTGTGTGTGTGTGTGTGTGTGTGTGTGTGTGGTGTTGTCTATGTGTACCCGGTGACCCTGTGTGTGTGTCCGGCAGGGACACTGCGTGTGGATGCATTGTAGAGCTCATAGTGAACCTGTTTGAATGAAGGTTTGGGTATGCATATCAGTAAATGTGCATATATATGCGTGTGTGTGTGTGTGTGTGTGTGTGTGTGTGTGTGTGTGTGTGTGTGTGTGTGTGTGTGTGTGTGTCCATATGAGTATTCATAAATGTGTGTGCATCAGTGTGTGTACTCATCAGTGTGTGCATCAGTGTGTGTATGCATCAGCGTCTGTGTGTATCAGTGTGTGCATACATTGCCGTGTGCGTGTATCAGTGTCTTAATGCATCAATGCGTGCGTGCATCCATATGTGTGCATCGGTGTATTTGTGCCAGCGTGTGTGCGTGCATCACTGTGTACGTGCAACAATGGCTGCGTGAATCAGTATGTGTGTATTGAAACATATGTGGGTGCATCAATATATATGTACTATCATGTGCTTGCTTGCTTCCACGAGCATAAACTTTGTAAATATAGGTAAATTAAGTGCGCCTTCGTGCATTCCCTGTATGTATGTATGCATGTATATATGTGTGTGCAGGTGCGTACATGTGTGCACTTGGGTGTGCGTCTGAGTATATGTGTGTGTGTTGTGTTTGTGTGTGTTTTTTTTAGCAGATGCATGTGTACGTGAATGCACTTACAGCAGATTTATGACTACAGAACTAAGGTTATTTTTGCCAGCACGTTCTTACCCTAAAATACAAGCCTCAGTAGTCACTTTATATTCAGGTTCTGATCTGTACTGCTGCGTGGACAGAGACAAGGGGGAAACAAACCATGTCCACCAGTTTGATCGGCACGAGAATCCACAGGACGATACTCACTTTTTTCACTGGTGCTGAGACGCCAGGACTGAAATGCTGCTCGGCTCCCTTCCCTCACACACTGCCCCCTTGTCTCATCAAACTGACGTGTATTACCTTTATTTTTTACTTGTCTTTGGCCTATGATACATCCTGGCTGTCAGTAAGATATCCTTGTGTCCTAATGTAATTATCTTAATGACTAAAAACAGCAAAATCCAACGCTTACCTCAGGAGACTGAGTCAACGAACCCTTACCTTCCCATCCCCTTTACTCACTGATACCTTCTTCGTCTCACCGACAAATACACTTGTTACCCATATTTTTTACATGTCTTTAGCTTATAACACTCCCTGGCTGCCACTAATAGATCTTTGTGTCCTAGTTTACCCCCGTGAATGGCTAATAACAGCAAATTCCAACACGTACCCACAAGAAAGCGCCGACGTTCCCTCACCCTCTCGTCGTCCGGCGGCCACTGACTGACAGAGGCAAGCAGCGAGTCCTACCAAGCTTAGAATCTTTGCTTAGCTACTCTTATAGCCAAAAGATGGTATGGTGACCCTCTCATGACAGGGATTACTCTAGTGTTCCATCCCAGCTAATCCTAGACGCTTTGATCCACCTGAGAGTAAAGCATAGGAAACAGAGAGTGATCGTACTGGCATAATTTACAATGTTATTATTGGAATATTCTCCCTTCCTTATATTGCTGAGGTCAGAAGGTTTTATTCAGCTGAGAGTGGGTTGTAGGAGCCTTGTGTGTAATAGAGGGCAGGTGTAAGGACGATAGCAATCAGAATTTTCAATAAAGTACTGTATCATTACTAAAAATTTATATGCATTAGATATCTGTTACGTATAGCACAAATTGAAGGTTCAGATAAAAACAGGGATATACTTTTGTGTTTTTTCTCTCTCTCGTTTTATCTTTCTCTTGCCACACCCTCTCCTCGTGTCTTCCCTTTAGCTGCCTCAGGTGGGTAAGGGCTGTCTCCAGCTTATAATGCTCGCACACTTCATGCTCCACTTACTGCATTCACTTTAATAATAATAATAATAATAATAATAATAATAATAATAACAATAATAATAATAATAATAATAATAATAATAAGAAACACATCTTTCAACTTGTATTTTTTGGATTCCCTATCGGAATATAATTATAAATATAAGAAAACTCATGTTTCAGTGAACTAGTATAAAATAAGTATTGTGTGTGTGTGTGTGTGTGTGTGTGTGTGTGTGTGTGGGAGGGTTTGATAATGTTTGTGTGGTGACCGCTTTATATGCCTAGTTACCTCCGCCAGTAAAGATGAAGGAAGTTATGTATTCACCCGTGTCTGTGTCTGTCTATCTATCTATCTGTCTGTCTGTCTTTCTCTCTGTCTGTCTGTCTGTTTTTCTATCTGTCTGTCTGTCTGTCTTTCTATCTGTCTGTCTGTCTGTCTTTCTCTCTGTCTGTCTGTCTGTCTTTCTATCTGTCTGTCTGTCTGTCTTTCTCTCTGTCTGTCTGTCTGTCTTTCTATCTGTCTGTCTGTCTGTCTTTCTCTCTGTCTGTCTGTCTGTCTTTCTATCTGTCTGTCTTTCTATCTGTCTATCTGTCTGTCTATGGCCAAGATATATCAAAAACTTGCTATCGGCTTTCAATGGAATCTTGTAGGTAGGTGGGCACTGGGTCAAGAGAGAGACTAGTCGATTTTTCATTAGATTTTTTCACTATTACGCTTTTGGCTCAATAAAAAGGAAAGTGGAAATCTAGGAATATACTGCACCTTAATGTGAAAATCTGGACAAATTTCTCCATAACAAAATATAAATAAAATTAATCTTTTTCTTGACTTGAAAACATGAGTTAACTTCGCTTCAGTTTTTTCTACATCCAGGATCGTACTGTAAGCTGCTTTGGAAATTCTTTACATCTCTTCCTTAGCGATTTAATCAGCACATTACACCACAACACCCTCTTTTATGACAGAGATGTAAACTCTGCCGATATGAAGACGATTTTAACAGCTTACAAGAAAATGTTAAGACGCAAAAATAAATAGCTAAGGAAGGGGCACTGAGAAGACTCCCGTGCTTCCTAAAATACTGCCCTGTTTCCAAAAGGCGTATGACACAGAAATTGACTTAGCTTTTAACATCAGGGGGAGCTGGATGGATGGCTGCATGGATGGATGGATGGATGGGGAATCGTGGATCTTTGACTGCTGACCAAGTTCTTGCAGTTCCGTCCGTCCGTCCACCTACCGACAAAAATCATCATCAGTATCTTCATTATCATTATTATAATTTCATTATTATTATTATTATTATTATTATTATTACCTTTATTATCATTATCATAACTATAATCATCATCATCATCATCATTAAAATTGTTATCATGACTGTAATTATCATCATCATCATCATCACCACCGTTATCCCAACTCTGTTACCTCGTACTGAAGTTAAATCATCATTATCATCAGCATCAACATTATTATCATCATCATCATCATCAATATCATCTTTATCATCATTAATATCATCATCATCATCATCATCATCATCATCAGGCCCTGACATTACCACTGGAGGATTAGGACCCCTCTCATCTTTCTCCACTCTGATACATTGGTTGTTAGCCTCTTCCCATATCGGTGGATCTGCGAGTTTCATCTATCTTGTTCCCTGTGTACCTCTTCCTCTCACTCCATCTCTGGCCTGCCATTCAGTTACGCTGCCTGTCCATCTGTTGCCTGCTCTGTGGAAGGTGTGACCAGAGGATTGTGTGTGAAGGTACCTGGAAACAAGCTCAGAATTACCAGATGCGGGAGCTTCAAACCCCTTTGTTTAATCCCCTTGGTTTGGTGTGGTGTGGTGTGGTGTGGTGTGGTGAGAGGGTTTTGTGGTGTAGTGTGGTATAGGGGGAGGTTGTGTGATGTAGTGTGGTATGGAGGGGTTTGTGTGGTGTTGTGTGTGGAGGGTTGTGTGGTGTGGTGTGTGGAGGGTTGT
Organism: Coenobita brevimanus; assembly: GCF_032717465.1. NCBI lineage: Eukaryota > Metazoa > Arthropoda > Malacostraca > Decapoda > Coenobitidae > Coenobita > Coenobita brevimanus. Next base: position 95,135 of record NW_027643584.1, read on the forward strand.
GTGGTGTGGTGTGTGGAGGGTTGTGTGGTGTGGTGTGTGGAGGGTTGTGTGGTGTGGTGTGTGGAGGGTTCTGTGATGTGGGGAGGTTTGTGTGGTGAGGTGTAGTGTGGTGTGCTAGGGTGGTTTTATGTGGTGTGGTGTGGTGTGGGAGGATGATTTTTTGTGGTGTGGTGTGATGTGGGAGAGTGGTTATGTGTGGTGTGGTATGGTGTGGGAGGATGATTTTTTGTGGTGTGGTGTGGTGTGGGAGGGTGGTTCTGTGTTGTGTGGGAGTGTGATTTCGTGTCATGTAGTGTGAGAGACTGGTATGGTGTGGTGTGATATGGTGTGGGGGGGTAGTATGGTGTGGTGTGGTGTGGGTGAGTGATTCAATGTGATTTAGTGTGTGGGGCTGGTAGAACGTGACTTGGCTTCACTATAATCTCCAAAGCCTATATGAGTACAACACCTCTCATCCGAAAATTGTTAGTGAGAATCAGACGGGCAGGGCCGGTCCTAGAGCTACTGTGATAAAATGTAGAAAATCATGTGTTGTATCCTTAAAATTAAAAGTGCATAATTCTGTGAGGTTAATTCTTCCATTTAAATAAAGGCCAAAATATATGTATTATTTCAGACACTCATATTCATCCACTTCCTAACGATACATAAAGCGACGATGATCAGTGACTTATGAAACCCTGTTATGTGATCTATGGGATTTAATAAGCTTTTCAGAATATTGCGTGTCTCGTAACTCTATGGGTAAAAGGTCCTAAATTCATAGCCTAATATTTACCCTTGAAATAAAACTATGAATGTGTGGAAATAATTCTGCCATTTGAATAACTATTGTATCATCAACCAAGATATACATACACGAACAGAAGCAAGCACACACACACACACACACACACACACACACACACACACACACAATGCCCAGTCACCAAAACACGTGGTTAAACAGAAAGGAACGCGAGAGGCGACTCAGCCAATGACTTGAAAATCGTCGTCGTTGTCATCATCTTCGTCGTCGTCTTCGTTGTAATAATCATCATCATCATCTTCCTCGTCATCATCATCATCATCATCAGCAGCAGCAGCATGTCATCATCATCCCAGCACTGTTAAAAATGTGGTACAAAAGATATATCAGTATCGTAACCTTTATCATCATATTCATCACCATCATCGAACCCTGTTTTAGAGCTTGCACGGAGTTACATCATCATCATCAGCATTAGCATCTTTATAATCATCATTTATCATCATCATCATCATCACCATCATCGTCGTCATCATCATCATCATTAAACTGTGACACACCACTGCATGATAAGGACCCCTCTCACCTTTCTCCACTCTGATCCATTGGCTGTTAACTTGTTCCTTCCGATATCGGTGGATCTGCGCGTATCATCTCTATCTTGTTCTCTGTGTACCTCTTCTTCTCACTCCATCTCTAGCCTGCCATTCAGTTACACTGTCTGTCCCTCTGTTGTCTGTTCTATGGAAGACGTGACCTGAGGAGTGCGCGTGTAGTGATCTGGAAACCAAGAGACAAATATGTGTTTCGTCATCATAGCTATACCCTGTTCACTCTAACTTGGCGTAAAATTGCAATCTCTTTCTTAAATAAAGTGCTGTGACAAGGGGTTAACACTAGAATATGGTGCTAGTCACGAAGAAGTGGTATGACAAATATGCTGGGCCATAGTACTGCCTTATTCTGTTACTGAGCGATGGAAAATGAACTGCAAACGGACGACTATCTTCGTCTATAAAAAATGAATGAGTATCATATAGTATAATCGTGTGTGTGTGTGTGTGTGTGTGTGTGTGTGTGTGTGTGTGTGTGTGTTATCCTCCATCCTATCCCATAGTCAAACTATCTCACTCTGCTCTTGTTCATTAAAACACCAATACACTGCTGTCCCATCCTTCCTCTCAACTCTTGAATCATAATACGCTAATAAATAGCTAAGGAAGAAGTACAGTACAGAAGACCAATGTTATATGACGAACTGGTATGCGATGTATCACTTGTAAGACATTTTTCTGACAAATAATAGCTTTTTTTGCTTATACGATTATTAAGACCCTGTATGAAGCCTCACTGGTTGATGTACAAGAGCTGTTTTCGCTTACTGTACACAATTGCCAACACACAAGCTTATGGCAATTTTTTTTCTCTCCAAGATGGCCTTTGAACTCACCCACTATTGGATGTGTTAGTGTCAGGGATGGAACAACAGTGTGGTGCTGGAGCTGAGGCAGCAGGTGAAGTGCAGTGATGTGAAATTACTTGCAGTTTAGGTGAGTTGAAAACACGTTCTTAGACTTTGTTGGGTGAGTGACTCTTGGCCGAAAACGTATCCCCATTGAACCCACATAATTGACAATACATGATAAACAGTTATGCAATGGATTTTTTCAAATGCCACCTCATTGTGAAACAAGGGTGTGCTGTACCATGAAGCATTATACAAACATCCTACCAGTAATACAGCCCCATGATACTACATATATCTTACTTGCAGATCCCTTAGAACTCTGTCCCTCAACACAGATGCGTTCACTTAATGATGCAGGTTGTTAGGTACGGTATCTTCTGTGATGATGTGTGATGAACATTGCTGACGCTGTGAACACAACACCTCTAGGAAGACTGCACACACCTTAGCTGAATATTCCACATTACCTGCAAACAGATACAGTGGAAAAGAGTTACTTTAGAGCAGCATGTGGCATTATATGGAGAGAGAGACCAACAAATGAGGATGTGAAGGAGCACTGTGGTGTGGATGTGACGGAAAGCGTTGGGAGAAATATACTGTGGTGGTTAGGGCCATTGAGAGAGGATGGACAGAGAGACTAACTAGGAAAGTATGTGAGTGAGGTGGAGGGGGGGGAGGAAAGGCAAGGGGAGACCGAGGATGAAATGGAGAGTTGGAGCAGAGAGGTATGGGAGAGAAGGGGTGCAAGCTGGGGGGAGGGCAGCAAAATAGCAGGGGACAGTGTGACATGGAGGGGATTTACTTATGGCCACCCCTTACAGGATTAAGGCATCTGACTATAGATAGATAGATAGATAATGTTCTATTGCAGATATGTGCATGGCAATACATCATCATCTCGACGTTTTTTTCCCACCCAAGATGTGGTGATACAGGATATAAAAAAAAAAGAATAGAAGAGAAATATATAACAGAGGGAGAGTTAATAAAGAGCAAGATCAGTGAGATGCACCACACACTCAGCATTCCAGACCCCAGAATCCTGACGCCAGTGACGATACAAAGTCCCATCTATCTACCTATAGCATGACGCCCTAATCCTGCTAAGGGTGGCCGCAGACAAAACGCCTCCAAGTCATTCTGTCACCCACAAAGTACAGTATGCTTTTTACCCACCTGTGATTAATACAAATCTAGTACTGAATTCTGAACAACACACAAGATATGAGTGTCGATGAATCCTGCACATTAACAGAACCACCATTAATCACTGCATGTCAAATCTATTACATGTACTCTATTCTCGCCAATGTTTTTTTGCCCCTTCCTCTGTTCAACTTCTGTAAAAATAATTAGACTGAGCTGACGGTTGGCAATAGGAACCGAGTGTTAACATTAACTCTTTGGGTCAAATTACCATATTAAAATTGTTAAGTGGGGGAGAGGGAGGAGAAGACCAAGGATTAGATGGAGGGATGGAGTAGAGGGGTATCAGAGAGAGAGACAGGAGTGTAAGGTGGGGGGAGGGAGATGAGTACATAGGTAAATAATACCATACACTTACAATGATGCCTTCCACAGACACGACAATTTTCCTTGCTGTGCCAATGAAATCTAAATTCCTCTTCTTTGCGTCCTGCTGGAAACACTGCTTAGGTACACCACTGCAAAGGGTATATACCATTAGTTTATTCTGATAATAATTTGGTCTAAAGATTCTTATTGCAGTATTGTATTTTGACATTAATTTAGCCTAATGATTCTATCAAGTATTTCTACATTCATAATCCAAAGAAAAAGAACATATCTATATCTGTCTACAGTCACAAGTCATGACCCCATAAGGGGTGGCCGTTTGTCTCTGAGTTAGTTGTTATACAGGAAGGGGCACTAACCCTCTGCCAACCCACTTGTTGACGTATATATATGAAAACATGTAGGCCTATGGGTTGGTTATTTAATTACCACCCAGTGCTGTAAATGGTTTGCTGGCTTACAGGAAACCATTAGGCTTGTTACTCAATGTAAAGTCACCTGAAAAGAAAGGAAGAGTAATAAAAAGGGACAGTTGGATGGGAGAAACAGGAAAAGAGGATGATACAGATGAAGGAAGAAGTAGGGAGCACTACACTGAGTAAAGAACAAATATTAGTAAATTATACTGCACACTTACAATGACATCTTCCACGTACTTGATGATCTTCCTTAGGTCCTTCTCTAAGAGTGTTTCCATTACAACTAAAGTACTTTTCTTTGCTTCCAAGGACACTGTTCCTGAACCGACTGCAACCATAGGCAAATAACCATTCATCTCCAAACACATGGTACAGCTCTGCAAACGGTATACAGCATACAATGATTATACAAGGCATCCACAAAGTATGCTTACAATTTTAAAAACTTGTTGAAAGTATTGTACAATTGATGAAATAAATGATTAAATTTTGTTGCAAAATACTAACTGATGAGATAACTGATCAAATTTTGTTGCAAAATACTAAGTTATGATCAAAGTTTCTATTAACATTATAACTATCTATAGCCGAATGCCTTAATCCCGTATGGGGTGGCCACTGGACTTCTGAGTTACCTGTTTTACGGGGAGGGGCACCAACCCTCCACCAACCCACTTGTTGATATATGGGGAACAAAACAAAAAAATTAACTAGTAAATAATATCAAACACTTATAATGATATCTTTCACATACTTGATGATACTCCTTACATCCTTTTCCAACAGAGTGTCTTCATTACATCTTGAGTCCTTTTCTTTGCTTCCTGCTGGACACACTGCTCAGGTACAGCTCTGCAAAGGGTATGTACCATTAGTATCTACTGACATTAAGTTGGCCTAAAACTGAAATCCAAATTACCATAACACAAGAATATGGTGCTAGTCACAAAGAAGTGCTATGGAAAGGGTGTAGAGCTGTAGCATTATCGTTTTCAGCCAATGATATGCTGTAGCTACATGATATAAACTACAAAAGAAAGATAATCTGGACCAATTTCAGGTGAAAGAATTTTAGTTAACTGCATAAAGAAGCTGGATGATATAACCAATAATGAAGGTGGTAAATGTATGTTTTAACTTCAGCAGCAGAAGGACTGTACCAATTCAACTGCTATTGGAAGAGTTGAAAAGAAGGATGGGACTGGAGAGAACTGGTGTTGTGATGAGGAGGGGCAGATTGAGATGGTTTGGGCATGCAGAGAGGATGGGGGATTACAATTGGGTGTGGAGAGTGAGAGGTGTAGGGCTGCCAGAGGTATATCGAAAAAGACGAGGGACGAGGTCATAAAGTGTGACCTCAGGGATAAGGGACTGGATAGGGAGGCTGCCAGAGATAGAGCAGCATGGAGAGCCACCATTAGGTGACCGAGGACGAAGCATGCAAGCATGTTGGCGCCTTTATAAACAAAACTAAATGAAATGAAATGATTTTCATGGTGGTAAACAATTGTTTTGTGCTGACTTTTTCCCTTGTTTTTCTTGTCGTGTTCGTTGTGCCTCGCCAACATTTGTACATACCCGGTAATCACGGAATAACGAAATCTTACTCGAATCTTGGTTAAGTTAGGATAGGTTAAACTGCTAGGTTAGGTTGGGACAGGTCGGGTTAAAATGTCAGGTTAGGATGAAGTACTACAAGCAACCAGGAGGTACATTGGAAGTGTCTGCCATTACACTTGAAAAAGCAATTGATAAAGTAGAAGGAACATGGCTAAAAATCAACAAGGAAAGAAATTTAATGAGGAATGTTCATTTATCACCCCAAAAACAAGCAGAAAAATATTAAAGATTATCAAGGCAGTGTTTTGAAACTCCCCATACTGTTGTTTGCAGATGATACTGTGTTGTTAAGTGAAGACGAAGGGGAACTGCAAGGCTTGGTGTATGCGTTTGGGAGTGTGTGTAAGAAACAGAATCTAAAGGTGAATGTAGGGAAGAGTAGTTATGGTCTTTGAGAGAAATGAAGCCACTGAATGTACAATGAGGTTAGATGAGGAGGAAATGGAAAATGTGAGTACGTTTAAGTACTTGGGTAGTGTGATGAGTAATGATGGAAGTTTGGAGGGTGAAGTGCTTGAAAGGGTACAACAGGGAAGATAGGTTGCTGGTTTCTTGAAAGTAGTGATAAGGAACAGGGAAGTGAGCATGGAAGTGAAAAAGTTGCTGCATGACAGTACTGCGATGCCAACTCTATCGTATGGAAGTGAAGCTTGGACCTTGTTGGAAGGACACAAGTCAAGAGTGAGAGCAGTGGAAATGAGTTATCTGTGAGAAGCATGTGGAATTACATGGAGAGACAGACTGACAAATGAGGAAGTGAGGGAGTGTCGTGGTGTGGATATGGATGTGATAGAAAGCGTTAAGAAATACACTGAGGTGGTTTGGCCATGTGGAGAGGATGGAGAGCAAGAGACTAACAAGGAGAGTGTATGTGAGTGAGGTGGAGGAGGGGAGAAGGAGCAGAAGGCTGAGGATGAGATGGAGGGATGGAGTGGAGAGGTATACGAGAGAGGGGGGTGTGAGCCAGGAGCAGGGCAGTGAAATGGTTTTGGACAGGGTGACATGGAGGCAATTTGTTCATGGCTGCCCATTACGGAACTGAGGCATCTGGCAATAGGTAACTAGACAGACTATCAGTTAATGTACTTCTGCTGCATGAAGTGTTTGTTTACCACGAGTGTATATGGGTGCTATGAGATGGAAGACAAAGAAGTATGAGTGAATGACTGGAGAGGCACTGGTACATGAGAGAGAGGGTGTGTGAGTTGGGGGTTGGGCAGCATAATGGCAGGGGAATGGAGGCAATTTGCTTGTGGCCACCCCTTACAGGACTAAGGCATCTGGCTATACATACCATTGATAGTTGATAAAATGGAATACTCGAAGATGGTATGGCCACATACAAAGAATGAACAGAGAAGGGATGCTACGAAAAGTGTGTGAACGTAAGAATGTGGGTAATGTTGTTGGTACCGTGGATTTTATGAGGGTCTGAAAGCCAAGAATCGAGTAGTATGGTATAATGGTATGAGAGATGGAAGGCTGTGAGTCTGTGTAGGGTTATGCGAGGATAATGACGCTTGGAGCAGTTCTGTCATAGTTAGGAGAAGTTACGGCTGGGAGATGATGATGGGTCTGTGATGATGCTACTTAAACTGCAAAAGAATAAGGTAGTCTATATAACGTGCCTTTTTGGACCATATTCTAGGTGACATAGGAGGCTTCACAGGGGATAGTCAACTCGGGTAACAATTCTGTGCGCAAAGAAACACATCAGCCAGACTTTCCCAAAAATTACACCGGGCAAAGCTACACAAAACATACGGTAAAACTTCAGCCGCGGCGATTGCAACTGTCTTCTTGGAATGCCACGGACTTCAGGTAAGTAATTTTATGACCAAATGCAACACGGATGGTTAGATTGTTATTACAGGCTACAAAAGGCGCAGAGGAAACAAAAATTACCTATTTCAGTGTATCCATGGTCGCCGCCACCTCGCACATGGCACTGTTTACCGACTGGACGACGCTCTGATTACCTACCATCTCAACATCGGGACTCGTCAGTGCATCAATCAAATCTACGGCAAATTTAATGATCCAGCCTAACCTAACGTATCCTGAGCTACCCTACCCACTGATTTTAACCACCTAGGATTGCCACTTAACCTAACCACCTACTTTCAAATAATTTAAGGCTTAGATAGTAGCCTACAAGAGGTAACCTGTTTGAGGCAGGGTAAAATGGCAATCTGAATGTATGGGAATAATAAAAACTTCCTTCCCCTTTAATAACGAAGCATAATCTGTCGTAGGCCGGACATAATAAGATACCGTAATGAGTAGAAGGCTTCACGATATTAATTCGCTCATGAACATCCAACAGGACATTACCATCATAACCAATCACCATTACCGATTCCATCTTGCCCTTATTTAACAGGGGAATGGGGGTCCGGGATCAGTTATTCAGTCCCCATATTTAAGGCAATAGTGACCAGCCTCGCACGTCCCTGAGCGGCACTGGCAGGCAATTTAAACTGTATATTAAATGGGGAAATGGAGTTTCAGAATATCTTTTGCTGTCCTGACGAAGCCCATATCCATCTCCAAGCCCCACTTACTCAATACACACACACACACACACACACACACACACACACACACACACACACACACACACACAGGTCAAAAACAGCACGCACACATACTCATTACAGGGCATTAACAGCACGCACACACTCAAAACAGGCTAGAAACAAGATACACACACACACACACACACACACACACACACACACACACACACACACACACACACAGTCAGTCTACATGTAGGCTATATCAGAAACGTAATGTCTACTAAGCGAATCATTCTTGTACGCTACGTATTCCCTCTCTCTCTCTCTCTCTCTCTCTCTCTCTCCTTTGTTTATGGAAAAAGAATTCTGGATGATGATGAGGATGAGAAGAAGGAAAAGAGAAGAGAATGGTAATGATGATGATGATGATGATGATGATCTGGAGGAGGAGGAGGTGGAGGGACGATGATGATGATGATGATGATGATGATGATGATGATGATGATGATGATGATGATGATGATGATGATAACTGATGATGATGATGTAGTTAAACCAAAACGTAATGTCTGCTTTGAAGCGATTTATTCAAGTAGGAGAGACTGTCAAGTGGCATGAATGGAGAATGAGAGACTGACTAGGAGTGTATGTGTGAGGTGGAGGGAGAGACCAAGGAGGAGAGAGAGAGAGAGAGAGAGAGAGAGAGAGAGAGTTTTGGTTTGGACAAGAACGTTTCAGCTGCCGTTTTCCCGAGTGAAGGTTACCTAACACCTATTCCTCAGCGATTTATATTTCCCACTGCATGTTGGTGTGTGTTAATGGCTGGGAAATAATTCGCTCAGGTAGAAGTCTTGAGAAATATTCAACTGTGCGGAAGGTTACTGGAACGTTTCTGTCCAGAGGAGAAGTGTACGGGGTAACACACACACACACACACACACACACACACACATACACACACACACACACACACACACACACACACACACACAAATAAGAAAGAAATAGAGACCCCATTTCGTCTCTCCACACACACACACACACACACACACACACACACACACCGTAGTCCTCTTCAACACAGTATTCTCTCAGTTTATCTATCTATACAGCAATCGATCTATCATTCTCTCTCTCTCATCATCATCATCACCAAACATTCCCTCACACTCTCATCCAAACAGGTTATGACGTCACTGCCGAGGCTCGGGAAATGACGTCACCGTTACGTCATCACCTACTCTGGGTGATGACGTATATTTTTCCGGTTTATTCTGGTGAACCCGGTGGACTGCAGGCTGATACTACCCTCATGCAGTCCACCATCATTCTTTCGGGGGACAGGGAAGGAGCTGAAGGACGTGTGTATGACCAGGCAGTGCAGCCGCCTGCGTATATCAGTGCCACCACGTGAAGGATGCCATGACTCACTCTCAGGCTGCCATGACTCACTCTCAGGCCGCTATGACACTCAGGTAGGAGTGAGTCTCCTTGGTTACTAGCTGAGGTACGAATGCGTCTCCTTGGTTACTAGTTGAGGTAGGAATGCGTCTCCTTGGTTACTAGTCAGAGTATCCTTGCATCAGCCTACACGTGGCCTGGGGTTGGGGGTCATGGCCAAGACACACATTCTAGTCTAAGCTGGTTCCCTGGCTGGTCCTATTCCTCTTACCCCCCCTCCTCCCTCCAGCTCTCTCGCTTCATTTACACACACGCACGCACACATTCTCTCTCTCTCTCTCTCTCTCTCTCTCTCAGAAAGTGATTCATGTATTTGTCCTACAGGAAGTTGTCTAGTCTGGAATCGTGTATCCCTAGACAAAAGAGACTGGAAGAGTCGATGAGAGAGAGAGAGAGAGAGAGAGAGAGAGAGAGAGAGAGAATTTTCCCACAGCTTAATACACAGCTGCTCACAAAAGTACCGTATTTATATGTCGTTCTGTTCCCTGCCATATCGCTGCCCTCCCCCCAACTTACACCCCCTTCTCTCCTATACCTCTCCATTCCATCCCTCCATCTCATCCTCGGTCTCCCCCTCCCTCTCACTCACATACACTCTCGTAGTTAGTCTCTCCAAGGTCTGCTCTAGTTAGGACGGTAAATTTCCATCACAAAGTTGGGGAGGGGGGCGTGCAGCGACATACATTCCCTCACTTAACTGCCTGAAGGACGTGTGTGTGTGTGTGTGTGTGTGTGTGTGTGTGTGTGTGTGTGTGTGAAAGTTACAGCTGCATTCAGTCATAAAATTATGCACATCTACAAAAGTTATAAATACATAGCGTACATAATACCACCTCTGAAATACCTACAGATATACCTACTCACATACACACACACATACGTACACGAATACATACACATACATGCATCCCAGGCCACATGATGGCGTCGGATAGCGCCACATTGCGTCACAAAGGCAAGGTATGGCGCAGTGACGATGTTGGGTACAATGCATTATTTACAGACGTTACGAAACTTGTCAATTTCACACCGCACTGCATTCCCGTCACAGGCTGAGAATGTCATGGCGTCACAGGCTGATGGGGTGGAAAGGTACACGAGAGAGGGGGCTGTGAGCTGGGAACAGGGCAGTGAAATGGAGGAGGGACAGGGCGATATGGCGGCGATTTGTTTGTGGCCACCCCTTACGGGATTAATACGTCTGGCAGTAGATAAGTAGTAGATAGGTTGAGAATATGGCGTCACAGGCTGGGAATGTTATCAGGTGATTGGTGAAATTTGGTGTAACAACTGATAATGGATAAAATCATAAGAACTGAGAAATATTAAACTGAACATCAACTGAGACATCTGGCAATAGATAGAGAAACATAGATAGATAGGTAGACAGACAGATAGATAGACAGACAGACAGACAGAAAGACAGACAGATAGACAGACAGAGACAGACTGACAGACAGGCTACGTAACACACCTCTTGCTGTGCAGCGATGACAAAGGAGCAGGTCTCTTGTGCCGTGCTCTGACTAACACTGGAAGCAAACATCAACGATACACTGTCCTCTGGCGTCCTGCTGCACCCAACCCATCCTCACTTGGGTCACTTTCTTGGTTTTCTGAAAGGAAGATGGAGAAATGATACTAAAAACAGAAGAGAGAGGACAGCGTGACAGCAGAGGACAGGGTGACAGCAGAGAGAGGGCAGCGTGACAGCAGAGGACAGGGTGACAGCAGAGAGAGGGCAGCGTGACAGCAGAGGACAGGGTGACATGGAGGCAGAAGTGATACCGTACTAAAAACAGCAGAGAGAGGGCAGCGTGACAGCAGAGGACAGGGTGACATGAAGGCTGAAATGCTACTAAAAACAGCAGAGGTGGGGCAGCCAGATTGAAAAAGACAGGGTGACATGGAGGCATTTTGTCTGTGGCTGCCTCTTAAGGGGTTAAAGTGTCTGACTATAGATACACACATACAGTAGATGAGTAGACAGACAGACAGACAGACAGACAGGTAAATACACTAGGGTTCAGATCTGGGGGATGGTTGGGGTTTATTGCTATGATTAACACTGGATAAAAACATCACAGCAATACACAATTATAATTCCTATACCGTCAACTAGGGTGAATTTAGATGCTATTTAATAGATGGATGGCTAGCTAGAAAGACAGATAGATAGATAGATAGGTAGAGAGAGAGAGATAGAGAGAGGGGGGGAGGGGAGGTCGATCTGCATCAGGATATGAACGATTTTCAATTACTTTCCTCTTACCTGTTAAGACGCTCGACGTATGCTGAGAGAGAGAGAGAGAGAGAGAGAGAGAGAGAGAGAGAGAGAGAGAGAGAGAGACGATCTTTATGACATAAACGTTTTTTCAAATATTTTCCTCTTGCCTGACGAAACGTTTATACTCTCAACTATACTCCTACTCTGCCATTATGCTAGTCACGAAGAAGTGCGGTAAGAAGACATTTAATCTATCTTAATCCTATGTATATACTCCTTTTACTTGGCCTAAAATTGCCATCTCTCCCTCTTGAATGTTGAGTGGCAGCATAAGATGAAAAGAAATTAAGCTGGAATAGCGAAAATAAGTCGCTACGGAAACGATGCTACTACTAAAGCTTTTGTTCTGCTGTGTGTAAACGTTTTGCTGCTTAACAGAGAAACGTTTATGCAAAATGGACTTCCCCTCGAGGCATAACAAACGTTTGGAGGAAAAGTTAGTCCTGTGATGTCCCTGTCAGAGAATAAATTTGACTAGTAACCAAGGAGACTCATTCATAAATTTGACTAGTAACCAAGGAGACTCATTCATAAATTTGACTAGTAACCAAGGAGACTCATTCATAAATTTGACTAGTAACCAAGGAGACTCATTCCTACCTCTTCCCTTCTTTTCATCTCAGTTGACGACCAGGTGCAATCAGACTGGAGGTTAAATTTGACTGGTAACCAAGGAGACTCATTCCTGCCTCATCCCTACCCCTTTTCGGTTCAGGTGATGGCCAGGTGTAGTCAGACTGAAGAAAATTTGACTAGTAACCAAGGACTTTCTTACCTCATCCCTAGACCCTTTGAGCTCGGTTGAAGTCAGATTCGAATATAAATATGACTAGTAACCAAGGAGACTCATTCTTACCTCACAGCAAAGGTTCTTCGTGGCTAGCATCATATTCTAGTGCTAATCTATCGCTACATCTGAGTACTAGGCCAAGTTAAAGTGAAGGAAGTGTAGGTACCAGGAAATTATTTATACGTTAGTGACTCTGGGCACGTAAATCCTCTAACATCTATGTGAAGAATGTGGTTTACTCCAGACACATCCGGTGCCTTCACACAGTTGCCACACACCTGAATACATACACGTGTACGTTTTGTGTTGAATATATGCACATGTACGTTTGGGGTGTGTGAAACTGCTGATAGTTAATATGCTGCACATGTACGTTTTGTGTTGATTATATTACACATGTACGTTTTGTGTGTGCGTGTTATTGCGTGTATGTTTGTATGTATGGGGTGTACGTATGGATGGATGGATGGATCTGTACATACTAATACAATATCACTTCTTTTGTTAATAAGCAACGAATGAGAATAATTGTCTATCTATCCATATCTATCATCTAACTCTCTATAACTACCTACCTACCATTCTATCAACTACTCTGTTGATGTAGGCTATATAACAAGCTAATATAATTCTCCAATATTATACAACCAATGACAACTTTTAAAACAATCTAATATCACACAAAATGAATATCTGTAGCCATGTAATATCCAGAATAAATCGTCTGTTCGGGATGCACAAACATGCCATCAATTCACAGTCCTAACTCAGCCTTAACATTGCAGGAAAGATGAGAATATTCCTCTCACTCCAGGAATCTTACGAGGTGAAAATTGCAGCAGGTTGTATGTGTTTTTCCCGCAGGATGATGAAGGAAAGAGTTGCAAAATCTTCCTCTGTCTAGTTCTTCCTGTTAAAATGAAGGCAACGTAGACACCAATTGCATCATGTTAAGCAAAGGCCACAGTGGATGAGCGCGCTGTTGTCACATGTTTATCCTTGGTTGGTATATAAGAAAGAGAAGGCATTAGATTTTCCTATATCTTATTTAAATATCTTAAAAATGAATTACTGTACGTTTATCTATCATCTAGGAACAGCGATAGATAGAAGGTGATTACACGATATGGTGAGCATGTGGCAACGTGTATGTACTGTACAAGGTCCACACTTGGGTAGGGTCGGTAGATGCGTGGTTAGGCTAAGTGGGCAGGTGGGTAGAGGTGGTAGGGTGGATGGATGTCGTGATGTTAATAAATGAGTAGACTGTATAGGTAGGTGGGTAGTGCGAATGAGTAAATGAGTTGTTAAAGGATAAGTAGGTAAATATACTAGCAGATAGGTAAAGTATATGGAAAATGAGTAGTACGGGGGAATGAGTGATAAGTAGCTAAGTAAGTAGGTAGGTAAGCAGGCAGGTGGGTAGGTGAGTAGCTAGGTATGTAGGATGGTAGGTAACTAAATACAGTACACAGGTAAATCACTAGTTAGGCAAACAGGAAGGTAGAGTTAAAGGATGTTGTAAATTAACAGGTAAATATAGGGAAAAGAGAGAAGATGAAGCATGACTGGCCTGAGTCAGGTGAATAACGCAGAAGTGGATGTATGTGGTGGACAGGGAAATATATGAGAAGGGTGAATGTAGGGGATAATCCGATGAGTAAAGCGGGAGATGAGTATGTGGAGGGCAATGGGGGGGGAGAGGGGCATATGGGAAAGGGGAGAGACTATGGCAACAAATGAAGGTGTCTGCTAATCATCACTCTCTCACGTAACTGTTCCAACTCGACATCCCACGTCTTGTCCAGTCATGAGGGTGAGCGTGAGAGATAAATGGGTGAGGTAACAAGAGAAGAACTGGAGGTAATGCAGAGAGGGATGTGGGAGATGGAAAGTGGAGGTAAGAGCCCGGAGACAAGGGGTAAAGGTGGGAGGCAGAGGGTGGAAAGTGAAGGCAACAAACAGTGAATGGAGGGAAGTTGCAGAAAGTAAATGGTGGACAGCAGGAGTGACAAATATAGGGTGGAAGTAAGAAACAGTGGGTAGGAGGGGGGGGGGACTGTTTCCAGTGGGATTACAAAAACTGGATGAAAAATGGGAATGCAAGGCAGCAGGTGGACTGACTGACTGCCAGATTTCAGTAACCAATCTTTTTGTAACGAAAGTTGGTTCAGTGGTCGATTTTTTTACAGGTCTATTTTACTGAGAAATTCTTTGTTTCATTTACCTGTAAATGTTCGTCAGTAATTCTTAAACCATCATCGCTGGTGCCGAGAACTGTTTTACGTATTTGTCAATATCCATACTATCAAGGCCTTTCAAATTTTGTGTTCAGGATTATATCCATTCGTACGCTCCTCTTTGATAATTCAATCAAAATCTGTTCGAAATGTTCCCTCCGTGGTTTTAATCGTTGGTCTAATTTCCGCATGCTTAAAACTTAAATCGCAAAGGTGAAGGCAAGACCCCAGGTTTTGTGGCAATTTCTGTAACGAAAGTATGGTTACTAGGCAATTTCTACACCTACGCTTAGTAATTTGCAACAGAGGTTGATGGAGGCTAATAACCAGAGGAGTCTGACAATTGTCAGTCTGACTTACGGGTTTCCTTCCCTTTCGCAATTAAAGTATTGAGCGTACAGCCGTAAGTTTGGTTTCTGTACCAATGAATGTAAGGTGAGAGGAGGGTGGCGTAGGGTGTGAGTGGTGGGTGGTTGTGGAGAGAATGGAAGGTGCAGATTAAGTGACAAGTGTAGCGCACGAGGAAGGTAGGTATTGGGTGAGAGAGGGGAAGTTAAGTGATGTGGATGTTGGATGGAGGATATGAGCAAGATTGTAAGATGGCGGGGTTACGGCGGGGTGTGGGTGTAAGAGTGTGGATGTGGATGCAAGGTGCGAATAAGAGTGGCTGGGATGTTGTTACGTGGAAATCGTCCGTTATTGCGGAAAAACAAATGAACGACGTACCTAGACGTGGAAGAGACGGACGTCCTTCAACATCAGTGTGGAAAATTTCCACGCTACCCATTTATGCTGATTTTGTGCAATAAAGGAGATTTTGGCATGGTTGGGAGGCATTAACATGTATTATTCTGTATACCTATCATAGATAAGTCGTTGAAAATGTATCGTTTGTGTATAATACACTCAGGTAAAACAAGGAAGAATACGTCGTGGACCAGTCTACCTGCACCCGGCCGGAAATATTGTTGCAACTTTATTATTTAGCTCACAAGGCAAATGCTAGACACTTGCAGTCACATTTACTTAAAAGTGTTCAGGAAGCAGAAGCAATTCTGGCAGTAAATCGAGTGTAAATGAACTGCCAACGAGTCTGGCATAGTATGATGGTCAGCATGACTTCACGCATTAGATGATAAACTGATGTAATCTATTTGTGGTTAGTTACCTGTATATACATACTTTTATCGCGCAGGGATAGACAAATGAATGTAATAGTTATATGGATAGTTTCTCTCTATTATTTGACAGGTGAGGATGAATTTATTAGTCTTTTATTTCGATACTTTCAGCAAGTACTGAAAATTTATTTTTGTACATTAACCATTTAACTTTCGTTCACATCAATCTGGATAGGTTTTAATTCATTACTCATACGTATTCTTGCTACACCCATATCTAATATATATCACTTTAGTTGTACTAACATGACGTTTTCTATCATCCTGCCCGCTAAACGAGAACGTGTGGAAAAATGACGTCAGAACCAGTGTTGATTTAAGGCAAAGCTGAAGGGTAGTGATCTTAGTGGAACTGAGGCATGGGGAAGGTGCAGGTGTGAGCAAGGTTCTGGGAGGGTGTGGTTGAGGGTGTGGGGTGCTGGATGTGAAGAGGACTAAGAGGAAGGGTGTATGGGTGTAAGGTTGGGTTGTGTGGGTGGAATGTGTTGGAGGGTGGAGGGTGTGAAAAGGTGGAAGGGTGTAAGTGTGAGACAGACTGTAGGATGGAGGGTGAGGGTCAGTAGGGTGTGGGTGTAGGGGTATGGGGTGGTGTGGGTGTGGGAGGGTACCAGAGATCAACTTGCCATTGTCATCAGGTAATGCAAGGCGTGCTCCGTCAGGCACAATGAAGAAGAAGGGTGGGAGGAGGAGGGATGGGGACGTGGGGAAAGATGGGAGGTAGGAGAGGGGATAGGTGGGGGTGGAGGAATAGAGGAGGTAGAAGGGGGTAAGGGAGGGAAAATACGGGGTGGTAAAAAGATGAGATTTAAGAAGGGGTAGCGGTGAGGGGGTGGTGGGAGGGGGTGATAAGGGATGTGGGAGGGAAATAGGGGAGGGAATTATGTAGGAGGGGAAGTAGGATGGGGATAGGTGTAAGGGCAAGGACCGCAGACGTGTAGTGCGCGTTGGTGGTGATGGAGGAGGGGCAGGCAGCGGGTAAGGCAAACGGGTGGGGGTGGAGAGGATGTAGAAGGAGGGTAGGAGCTGGGTAGGGTCCATCCATCCACCTGCCGTTCCTTTCCGCATCTAAGACATTAACTCCATTCCTTACTTCCTTCACTTTAAACTCTCTCCTCCTTCCTTCCTCCCTTCCTTCTCATCTCATACACTCCCTTTCTTCCTTTCCTACTTCAGTGAAGACAGTCACTTCCTTCCCTCCCTTCCGTCCCTCTCTGCTTCCCTTCCATCAGTACACACACACTCAGTGGGTACCTTTCCTCACCTCAAACATTCCCTTCCTTCCTTCCTTCTCTCCTTCCCTGTCTCCCTTCTTTCCTTTCCTTTCTCTCCTTCCATTCCCCCGTTCCTTCTGCTCCTTCCTGCCCGGCGTGTCAGCATTCACCAGGCAAATTGCATTCCACTCAGACACCTGGCAGGACAATGCTGGTGGGGAGATGAAGACAGGAACGAATGGAAACCCGGATGAAGGAACAGCGAAGGAAGGAAGCAAGCAAACAAGGAAGATGCATTGGTTATAAAGGAAGAAGCAGTTTGTTACAGTATATTAGAAAGATGACGGCATTACTTTTCGTTTTATCCTTCTCGTTTGCTTTCCTTTATTCTTGTGTTTATGCAACAGGTCAACTCTGGAACCGTCTCCCTCTGTCTGTATTTCCTACTGCCTATTATCTCCAGTCTTTCAAACGCAGTGTGTTCAGGCATCTCGAAACGAACGGACCTTGAATTTGGCTCTGTTATTTTGGTTTTGTTATTTTCTTGGAGGGAACATTTTGCGGGCTCCTGGCCTTTGGTTCCTTCTTCCTTAAAAAAAAAAAATTACACTTTATTTTAATTCGCCATTCTCCACCCTCCCATCTAGTTCTCTTATTTCTTCCACGTTATTTTATATTACACTTCCATCAATTATTTATTGTCCCAATCACCTTTTGCCTCACTTTCCCCACCCTTCCATCTACCTTTCCCTGGTACTGTGTCCTCCTTCCCCACACCTCCCATATTACCCTCCACCTTACCTTTCAATTACTGTTCTCTCTTGTTATCATTTGCCTTATTACTTTTCCATTCTTGTTCCTTGATATTCTTTTGATTCTTTTTCCCACCCCACCTGTGGAGAGGATGGGGGATGATAATTGGGTGAGGAAGGTGAGAAGTGTTAATATTGGGGGTGGGGTTATGAGGGGTAGACCGAGAAAGACATGGGACGAGGTCATTAAGTGTGACCTCAGGGTTAAGGGACTGAACAGGGAGGCGGCAATGGATCGTGCAGCGTGAAGAGCAGCCATTAGGTGACCAAGGCCGACACATGCAAGCATGTTGGAGCCTTTCAAAACGAAAACGGAACCTTAACACTCTGTACCGTTGTTCTCTCTCTCTCTCTCTCTCTCTCTCTCTCTCTCTCTCTCACACACACACACACACACACACACACACACACTTCTTTGTTACCCTTCCCTGCCACCCTACCAAATCAGCCCAGTCTCCCCTGGCGGCTCACTCTGCCACGAGCCCACAGGATCACAAGGTCATGTCCACTCATAACTCATCCTGTGGTAGAATATGGGAGGGAGGGAAGGAGGGAGGTATAGGAGGGAGAGGTGTGAGGAGAGGGAAAGGAGAGATAATGGAAGGGATGCTGGGAGGAAAGGTGGGAAGAACAAGGAAGATGGGAGAGGGAGAGGGCAGGGAGGGAATGAAAGAGGTTTGGGAGGAATGGGGATAGGGGAGAGAGGGAGGGAAAGATGAACTGGCGGGAGAAAAGGAGGCAGGTATGGAAGGGAGGGGGAGATGGAGGCGAGAGAGGAAAGGTAAGAGGAATGGAGAAGAGTGGGTATGAATGAAGATGCTTATGGTAGGAATGGGGAAAGAGATGGGAAGGAGGAAATGAAAAAGGTACCACTGGACAGGGGCAGTGTACCACTGGACACTGAGCTGGAAGGAGGTGCCTCTCCACCAGAAGTCACGATTCACCACTCACTTGTCACAGACAGTATGGAGACTGTCAACGAAGCAATAAAGGATCTACGAAATGAACTGAAGGACGTGATCAGAAGCTTAGAATATGCACATGAAGAAATTAACGCCCTGAAATCAAGCCTAAAAACAGTAAATGAAGAAAAGGAAAGCCTAGTTAGTGAGTGCCAGTCGTTGAGAAAGCTGCTAAATGAAACTATCCCACGTCTCGATTACATCGATGACCAGTCTCGCAGGTTCAACATACGCTTCTCTGGAGTACACGAAGCCAAGGGTGAGAATGCGGAACAGACTGAACATAAGGTCGCTAAATTGGTTGCAGACAAACTAGGAATAACACCCAACCTAGAACGAGCGCATCGTGTGGGAAAACATGGCAGTGGACCTCGTGATATAGTGGCTAGATTTGCAACACAACGGCAACGAGACGCTATCTTGGCTAAGAGGTCGCAGTTAAAGGATACAACAATCTACATGAATGAGGACTTCTGCCCAGCTACAGTCGAAATGAGGAAGAAATTAATACCACAACTAAAAACGGCGAGGGCAGAAGGAAAATATGCCTGTTTAAGTTACAGGAAACTCATCATAAGATCTTTTAGTCAGCGCCAAACAAATTCCAACAAAGAAACTACAACAGACAAAAAAGAAAAAAAATCAACCTCCATGAAGCCGATCGAACTTTTTTCACCACCCAAGACCAATCAGCCTATATCTCAGCATGATGACTCGAGCCCTCAGAAAGGTAAACAATCGTCACAACCAATTCAAGAGTCAGGAAGTACCGAATCATCATCTACCGACAAGACTGAAGACGGAATGAATGATCAACTGGACAATCGCACACCGCCCAGAGACACCAGCAGAGTGGATTCAGATCTGGCCTTACCCAAACCCATTCGGGAGACAGTGAAAAGGCCCAGGAGACCACAAAGCAAAAAATAGAAAGTCCACGGAAGGTGTAGTCGTAAGTAATGGTGGACTTTAATTCAGGTTTCATTTTTCCGTTTGTAGACTTAGATGACAGAGACTTCTTAAGGTACTTAAACAACAATGAAAATTCTCTAGCTCATAATAATATAAGTGTCTCATTACCTCAAATGAAGTCCCTCAGTTATGATCAGGTGTTGCCTTCCGTGGATAGACATAGTGCTAATGATCCAGATAATTTTCTCAATGATTCACTTGGTTTGAATGAACTAGTATGTGATTATTATCTTTCTGATTCTATAAACCAAGCTATAGATAAAATTAAAAATGAAAATTTCAAAATATTATCACTTAATACAAACAGTTTACCAGGAAAGTTTGATATTATTCTGGAAGAATGTGAAATGTTTTTTCGAAAGGAATTTAATGCAATTGCATTTTGTGAAACGAAACTAACGTCGAGCATCGAACAC
The DNA here is from genome assembly GCF_032717465.1 of Coenobita brevimanus. Taxonomy (NCBI): domain Eukaryota; kingdom Metazoa; phylum Arthropoda; class Malacostraca; order Decapoda; family Coenobitidae; genus Coenobita; species Coenobita brevimanus. The sequence goes on from NW_027643584.1 coordinate 115,783, forward strand.
CTGTACTCCATTCCGAATTATACTATGTTTACTAACAATGTGTCCCGAAATAGTGGGGGACTGGCGCTGTATGTATTGTCTTCTCATCGACCGATTGAGCGGCATGATTTGAAAAGAAAAGAACATTATATTGAAACATTATTTGTCGAAATTAAATCTCATACTAAGAGCATCATAATAGAAGCTCTTTATAGAAGACCTCAAAGCAATGCTGAACAGTTTTTAGACTCGCTGAACCACCTTCTTGATGTAATAGAAGGGGAACAGAAAACCTGTTATTTAATGGGAGATTTTAACATTGACTTAATAAAACATGCAAATTACAAACTAGCCTCAGATTTGATATCAATAATGAATAGTAAATTCTACTATACAGCAGTAATACATCCTACTAGAGTAACCTGCCAGTCAGCTACAATAATCGATCAAATATGGACTAATAACATTAGTTGAAATATAACTAATGGTATATATGTTTGTGATATCTCAGACCATTTTCCCATATTTTCCGCGTTTTCACTGAATATAAAGCCTCCAGACAAGAAAATAATAAAAAGATATAGGGATTTCACGGATGACAATATAGAAATTTTTAAACAAGAACTAATCAAAGTAGATTGGTCTTGCATTTATAAGACCAGCAATTTCGCAACCTCCTTCGATTTCTTTTATCAGAATTTTATAACCATTTTCGAAAAATGTTTCCCAGAAAAGACAATTCACATAAAGCAAAAATATAAGGATAAACCATACATAACTCATGAAATTAAAGCTATGATTAAAGAACGCAACCGCTTACAACGTAAATATCTAAAGAAACCGATTACATATGGTGACATATACCGTAAAGTAAGAAATAAAGTAACCCAATCAATTAAGACTGCTAAAGGAAATTATTATAAAAGTAAACTAGCAACCTCGGCAGGGGACTCTAAAAAGACTTGGAACATAGTAAATTCAGTATTAATGAGGAGAGGGCACACTGAGCTTAATCATGCAGGAAATATTACTGCTAATTCAATCAATGACTATTTTACCAATATAGGTAAAGAATTAGCAAAGAATATTACCCAGACTCAAACTAAGTTCCAGGCATATCTTCCTGAACTTCAGATAAATGAGCTAACTTTCAGGGAAGTCACTACTGACGAAATCAATAAAGTTGTTATGAATATGCGTGATTCAGCCGCTGGGCATGACAATATTCCTGTGAAGGTGCTGAAGAGGTCTATAACAATTTTGTGTCCTATTTTAACTCATTTATGTAATTTGTCTTTTGCTACTGGAATCTTTCCTGATCAGTTAAAGTTAGCGAGAATAATACCAATACACAAGTCGGGCCCTCGTGATACACCTGAAAATTATAGGCCTGTTTCGGTCCTGCCTTCTTTAAGTAAGTCTGTGACAGATTAACTGATTTTCTAGAAGAAAGAGGTATGCTCTCCGATGATCAGTATGGGTTCCGTAGACGGAGATCCACACAAGATGCTCTTTTGTCTTTCACGGATCACATTTTGTCAGCCTTTGATAAAAACGAGTTCACTATAAGTCTGTTTCTGGATTTAACCAAGGCTTTCGATACAGTGGACCATACAATATTACTTGAGAAATTGACACACTATGGTATTACAGGGAAAGCACTTGACTGGTTCCGGAGTTATCTGGCTAAACGTAAACAATTTGTTTATTTTAATAATCAAACATCTTCCACTACTGAAATAAATGTAGGGGTGCCACAAGGCTCGATCTTAGGGCCTGTATTATTTTTAATCTACCTCAACGATATCACAAACGCAACAAAAAGGTTAAAACATGTACTATTTGCTGATGACAGTACTTTCTACTTAAGCCACAGTAATATAAACACTCTTACAAATACCTTAACTGAAGAAATATCTAAGGTGGTACAGTGGATTTCAGCCAATAAGCTAACATTAAATATAAATAAGACTTACTTTATTGTATTCCACAGACATAAGAAAATAAATCACAGTGTTCAAGTAGTTATCAATAATAACAGCATTAAAGAAGTAACAGAAACCAAATTTTTGGGTATAGTATTAGACAATAAATTACTGTGGAATAAGCATATCATCCAAATTAGAAATAAAGTATTAAGGTACTGTGGCATTATATATCAAACAAGGAATAAATTAAACAAACAGTCAATGATTTTGATATATTATTCATTAGTGTATACTCATTTAGTATATTGTCATGCAGTGTGGGGAGCGGCAAGTAAAACAGCTCTGAAACCTTTAGAAACAGCTCAGAAGCAAATCATGAGGGCAATCGAACGAGTAGGCCGCTACGAGCATACGAATGATATATTTTATAATAATAACATACTTAAGATGAAAGAAATCAATGAACTGGTATGTGCAGTATATGTGTATAAATGCATTAATGGACTTGTTTACAATAACTCATTCTTTGTACCCACTCCACCTACAAGATACCATTATAGAAATACAGAACGTTTAGTTGTACCTTTCATGCCGTCTTTACAATCTCAGAGTAATATTAGGTATCATGGTGCAAAAATATTCAATTCCCTGCCAGACGACATAGTAAAAAAAACTACTGTAGATAACTTTAAAAGCAGTCTAAAAAAGTACCTCATTAAATCATATGTAGCTCATAGTCCCGTACAAGATTCTCAACAATAATTAGTTATCAAAAGCCAGTAAATAAAATTAATATAGCTGACAATCAACATAACAAAACTTGAAACTATATATGTTTATATATGTATATATGCGTGTGTGCGTGTGTGTGTGTGTGTGTGTATATGTATATGTATATGTATATGTATATGTATATGTATGTATGTATTGCCTATTGCCTCTCAGTGTCCCAGAATAATCCAATGATGGAAAACATTTATATATATATATAAAATATTCACTGGCTCTTATAAGATGAAATTTTTCATCAAAGAGCTAGGTCATATCTTGTATACTAGGAATTTTCTGTAACTGTATTTCTATGGACCAAATAAAAAAATAAAAAAAAAAAAAAAAAAAAAAAAAGAAAGACGTGGGATGGGGTAGGGAGGGAGGTTAACAAGGGGAGTGAAAATGATAAGGATGGGAGAGGAGAAACAGAGAAGTGGAGTTGGATGTGAATGAAGAGGGTAAGAAGAAAAAGGAGGGGAGGTAGGAAATGATGAGAGAGAGAGAGAGAGAGAGAGAGAGAGAGAGAGAGAGAGAGAGACGAGGGGAAGGGGTAAAGAACAGTGTAAGTTGATAAGGGAAACTGATCCTTATCTCTCAAGTGGAGTACAGGATGACGCCAGGTGCCTCATTCCCACCCAGCATCCTTACCCTCACACATCACTATTCATCCATCCACCCATCCCCTCCCACCTACTCACCCAACCCCTCACACGCTCCCATTTAACCATCCTCTCTTGACCCTCCTTCCTTTCCCCTTCGCACCGTCCCCTTTGAGGTAGCCCTCTTCACCCGCTTACCTCCCCCTTCATCCCCATTCCCCTTTGGCCAACCCATTCCCTCTCCCGTCACCCCCTCCCTCCCTCAGCCGTGTTCGTGCCCAAGGATCACGCTCTACTGCCGCCTTTAAATCAACTCAGGCTCGTCATGACCACAGGGTGACTGGAGGAGGTCCTGACTCACGCCACTAAGGACACTATTTTGAGTCACAGACGAGAAGGGAACGACACACAAGGATCTGAGTCACAGGGATGGAGAATCCATACGGTTTTGAGTCATTACGTGCAACGGGGACTATTATTTGAGTCAGTGGGGAAAGGGACTCGCGTTTCGTGGCATAAATGGACGAATGGTATTAAATCACAGAAGGAGAGAGTTTGACTTATTAGAGTGTAAAAGGACTTTTTTTTTTTATCTATAGTCAACGAAGAAGGGGCAGGTATTCTTGGGGAAAATAGGAATACAATTAAATGACGCCATCTGGTTGAAAGGGTTAATTTATCTTTCCTTTCCTCTTCCTTTTTTTTCTGTTCTGCTTCATCTGTCTTCAATTTCTTTTATTTTCTATTCTACATCTTCCCCTTCCCCTCTTTCTTCCTCCATTTTCCTTTTTCTGTAATACTTTCCGGATTCTACGAGACACTTTCACATGAATAAAATCTCCAGGCATTGTACGGAATAGAGTATGAGTTATTCCGACCATGAGTGAGGTATCTCCATCCCTCCTACCACTTTCCTTTCCATTTCCATAACCCTTCCACGTTAACTGCCCCTCTTCCATCACTCGCCTGGTTCATCCCGCTCCTCCCTTCAACTTTCCCTTGCTTCCCTCTTATCCTCTTCAGTACAATAGGACTCTGTCTGTCTGTCTGTCTGTCTGTCTCTCTCTCTCTCTCTCTCTCTCTCTCTCTCTCTCTCTCTCTCTCTCTCTCAATACTGGCGATTTTATTCAGCTTAGGAGAGACGTTCCACACTGCAGAGTCTGGATATAATCTTCCTTATACCTTTCATTACTATACTCCATTTTTTTTTAATGAGGCGAAGATGCACTCGACTGGTTGGTGATGATTGGCGGAATGCAACATGTCCGAATAACATTTACTAATCTAAATTTCCCCCTCAGATATATGTTGTCAATTAATAATGCTAACGAGTAAAGAGATTATGAAGTAATGTTGCATTCAGCCAATCATCACCATCCTGTCAAGTGCATCTTCGCCTTAATAAAAAAAAAAAAAACGAGTATAGTGTTCTCTTAAAGTGATAAAATCGTTTGGTGGCAACAAGAACTATAAAAGTATTGGCATCCTCGGGCCGAAGGGGTTAATTACAATCTTCGCTACCTACAGACGATTTTGTTTCATTCACGGGACAGATTAAGGGAAAGCAATTATATCCGCCTGATTACCATACGTCCTTCGAAACCCAAGTAAATTCGACTTGTAACAAACCCCCCCACACACACACACACACACCATAAATCCTTGCGTGCGGAAGGCTTAGCTCACTCGACATCATCATTAAATACCAAACACAATTTAGTACGTCCCTTCATCCACTGCACCACTGCACGCACACACGCACATACTGGTAAACACACACACACACACACACACATCGTTTCGTGGAGGTAAGGGAGGGGAGTAGGCTATATTATAAATCTAATAAAGTAATCACGGTCCTTCTTGGCTTAGGGTGAGGATGGTTGGATGAAGGTGTGGGAAGGAAGGAGGTTGGAGGCGTGGGAGAGAGGGATGGAAATTGAAGGAGGGAGAGGGGAGAGGAGAGAAAGAGGAAGAGAAGGAAAAGGAGACGGGAGAGGAGAAGAGGAAGGAAAAATGGAAGAGGGAGAAGAGAGATTGCAGAGGGAGGGGAGAAGGGAGGAAAATGTAGGGGAGGAGGAAGGGATATGAGAGGTTCAGGGTAGGGGAAGGATAAGAAGGGGGAAGAAGGAAGAGTGATTTGGTAATGGGAAAGGGGAGAGGAGGGAGGGAGGGAGAGTGAGAGAGATTTGGTAGTGGGAAAGGGAAAAGGAAGGATGGAATGGAAGGGGAGGAATGAAATTGGAGCAAAGTGAAAAGGGGAAGGGGGAGAGTACAAAGGAGTACAAAGGCAAGCAAACAGCAATAGACCTTATGGAGGAGGTGACGAAGGAGTGTAGGGAGAAGGGAGAGGAGAGAGGGAAAGGAAGAGGAGGAGGGAAGAGGAAGGAGAAGCTGGGAAAAAAAAAAAAAGAGTGAGAAGAAGAAAAAGAAGACTTAAATGTTATGGCTATCGTGGCAAGAGGGTCGTTAAGTCAGTGTATATTTCAGTGCCAGTCTTCCAGAACACGACCCACAACAGTAAGTGATATAACCAGGTCCCATATACTGCTGAGTGAACAGGAGCGTAGAGGAACCAAACTGAGTTCAACAGTCTGACCGGCCCAAGAAAGGGGTGAGAGGAGACGTAACCGGGTCTGGAAGAAGGGGAGAGGGTGGGGGATGGGTAGGGAATGGGGAGGGGGTGGGGGAGGGGTAGGGAAGGGGGAGGGGGTGGGGTGGATTAGGTGGTTGGGTTGGCTGGTGCGCGTAACAAGGGAAGCCAAATTTACTGCCTTATAAATACCAGCAGGTGCTAATCCCAGGCTGCCTACCTGTATACCCTGCCTCTCTTATTGCTTATATACTTTTTTTTTCCTGCCTCAAGCACAACACGAACCTGCAATTGCCTGCTACTTGTTATTGAAATGTACAGCCAGACTTGCTTGCCAGTCCGTTGGTTTCTGCTTCAACAGACATGGAATGAGAGAGAGTTACATGAGGGGTGACTGAAAGAGGTGAGGGAGGTAGAATGTGAGGGTAATTTAGTAAGGCTTTGAGATGTAAGAAAAAGTGTGAGGGAGGGAGAATGAGATAAAACGAGAAGCCGGAAAGTGTGAGGGAGGATTGTGTGAGACGCAAGGATGTGGCAAAGAGTGTGAGGGAAGGAGTGTGCGAGAGTAAAGGATACGATAGGGTGATAGAGTGTGTGGCCAGGAGTGTGTGTGATAAAAGGATAAGCAGGCAAGTGTATGTGGGAAGGAGTGTATGGGGTACAAGGGTATGGTGGAGAGAATGAGGAAGGGCGTGTATGATCTAAATATAAATACACGGTGTGTGTGTGTGTGTGTGTGTGTGTGTGTGTGTGTGTGTGTGTATGTGTGTGTGTGTGTGTGTGTGTGTGTGTGTGTGTGTGTGTGTGTGTGTGTGTGTGTGTGTGTGTGTGTGTGTGTGTGTGTGTGTGTGTGTGTTCAGGACACAAGTACTAAGCTGCCTTCCTCTGCCAACCCCTCTCCCACCCTGCCACTCTCCCTTTCACACAGAGTGTAATTACGCCGCTCATGCCGCCCCAAATTGTCGTTTACACCCACACGCTTCTCAAAGGCTGTGCTGACTAACCCACCCACTCCATTCCCCGCCCAACCCCATTCCCCGCCCAACCTGCCACCCAAACCCACCACATCTCCACACCCAGCCCTGTATTATTAGATTAGCATCATTTATTTTTTACAGCTGCTTATTATTGCCTTCCATGTTATGTATATACAAAGGAGTACAAAGGAAAGCAAACAGCAACAGAACCGTTGGTCCATTTGTGGTTGTCTAGTATAGGGAAGATTGACAAAACAATTCTATTAGCTAAAGACATGGACAGAAAAACACGCCCCCTCACATCTCCTTCCCCTTTCCCCTCCCTCACACCTCCTTGCATCTTCACGCCCCCTCACGCTACACACCCTTCCCTCGTCCCCTCATGCCCCTACTGCCCGTTACCCCCCTCACGTCCTCTTTGCTCTCCCTCTCTCTCTCTCTCTCCCCCCAAGGTAAGTCGAAATTCAAAACTGAAACGCCAAATTTCAAAAAGTCATTGTTTGAAAATCAAAATTCATAATTCAAGTCGAAGGAAATAAAAATTAAAATTAATGTCAAAACTCAAAATTCAAACGTTAAAATTCGTAATTGACACACACACACACACACACACACACACACACACACACTAATTAATGCAATGGGTTTTTCAAAAGTTGGATAAAATCACTCGGCGATACCTCGACCAAATTAAGAGAACGAGAAAATAAAAGAACGAAAACTGGCCCATGAGAGGGATAACTAAAATATGAGGCCATTGTAGTGCCAGGCTTACCTCTAGCACTACAAGGACGCCATTGCATTTTACTCGTGCTTTCTGTGGTCAGTTTTATTCAGTTTACGTGGGATTGCAACTGGATGGGTCAGACACAGCCTTCACTCAACTCTTTTGTACGAGAGGTTATTCTATCTATCTGTCTATACACATCTAGTGCAAGAAGCCTTAAATTCGTAAGGGGCGGCTACAAACAGATCACCTCCATGTCGCTCTGTCCTCTGCCATCTCGCTGCCCTCCCCCCAGTTAACACCTACTCTCTCATATACATCTTGACACCATCTATCTCAAAGTTAAATAAATTCTTCTGAAGGTTGCAGATATAAATCAATAAACACATCACCGGTCTGAAAGGGTTAAGATGAATAAAGTCGTGTGCAGGTGCCATGGAAGGCGTTAAATAAGACGTCATGGAGGCAAAGAAGTTAAATCGGCTCAAGTAAGGACACACCATCCCTATGCCATCAGATTACCACCTCCACAGCAGGGGGGGGGGAGAGGTAATGGTAAGGGGGACGTAGGGGGGTGGTAGCAAGGGGGTGATAGGGAGGGGTGGTGTGAGGTTAAGGGAAGGATGATGAGAGCAATGGTAAGGGGGTCGTGTGGGGTCAAGGGAGGGGTGATGACGGTAATAGTAAGGGGGTCATGCGGGTGGTAGGGAGGGGTGGTGTGTGGTTAAGGCAGAGGTGGTGGGGGGTGGTAGGAAAGGGGTGGTGGGGGTGGTGGGAGAAGGGTGGCGGGTGGTAGGAAAGGGGTGGTGGGGTGGTAGAAAAGGGGTTGTGGGGTGGTAGAAAAGGGGTGGCGGGGGACGGTAGGGAAGGGGTGGGGTTCAGTCGTGCCTGGTAAAGAAGTCTGGGTCGCACATCCTGTTTAATGGGGAATTCATCACTCACATTTTTACGTCTGTGATTCGTTTCCCTGGAGCTGCTGGGAATAAAACTTGAGAGCTTTTTAATTGGGAATAAAACTTGAGAGCTTTTTAATTGGGAATAAAACTTGAGAGCTTTTTAATTGGGAATAAAACTTGAGAGCTTTTTAATTGGGAATAAAACTTGAGAGCTTTTTAATTGGGAATAAAACTTGAGAGCTTTTTAATTGGGAATAAAACTTGAGAGCTTTTTAATTGGGAATAAAACTTGAGAGCTTTTTAATTGGGAATTAAACTTGAGAGCTTTGTAACTGGGAATAAAATTTGAGAGCTTTTTAATTGGGAATAAAACTTGAGAGCTTTGTAATTGGGAATAAAACCTGAGAGCTTTTTAATTGGGAATAAAACCTGAGAGCTTTTTAATTGGGAATAAAACTTGAGAGCCTTTTAATTGAGAATAAAACCTGAGAGCTTTGTAATTGGGAATAAAACTTGAGAGCTTTGTAATTCTCAGCCAAGGCACTAACACAAGTAATTCTCAGCATTTGTAGTCAGGTGTGGAATTTTCTGAGATGAATAAAATCGTCTGGCGTTAGCTGGAATTAAACCCCAAGGGCGGTATTTTTGTGCGGTTAGGAAGCTTACTAACACCTCCTTCTTACCGACTTATTTCCGATTCTGCTCCGTTACTACACTGTCGTGTGTTAGTCATGCAATCTGTGTCGATATTAGAGACATAAGACGCAAACCAGAGGATGTTAATGAGTAGTTTGGAAAACAAATCGTTAAGGAAGAGGTGTTAAGAAGCCTCCTTACCCGACGAGAATACGGGGCAAAGTCCTTAAAATAAATCGTTAAGGAAGAGGTGTTAGACAGCCTCCTTACCCGACTAGAACGTCAGTCAAGATTTAACAAAGAAATTTTCACCAGTCTACCCTGACCTAATAAAATCTGGATAGGCTAACCAGAATGACATACAAAATTAATGGTTGGCGGCCAAACGGTTCACCTGGCCTTTGGTTCCTTCTTCCTTGCATAAAAAAGAAAAAGAAAGAAAAAAAAAAAAAAGCTCCCATATGCCATGCCACTTACTTGTACTATCTTTATATAATTTAAGTGATTTTTACAACAGGACGGGTCAGGTAAGGGCATAATAAACGTGCCCCTCCTCTCTGCCTACCTCCAGCCTCTCAAATCTGATTTACTCGCTATCTACACCCTCACCCTGTCTATCATGTTGTCTGTCCTCCCACGTTTCTCCTACCTGCCTAACCATCTACCTATCCCTGCCAAACCATCTCTCTATTAATGCCTCAACATTTACCCATCCTTGTCTCATCATATGCCTATCCCTGCCTCACCATCTATCAATCAATGATTCAGCATCTGTCGAACCCTGTCTCACCATCTGTCTATCCCTTCCTCACCATCTACCTATCTCTTCCTCACCATCTACCTATCCCTTCCTCACCATCTACCTATCCCTTCCTCACCATCTATCTATCCTTGCCTCACCATCTGCCTAGCATCACCATCTACTACCCATCTCCCCACCCGCCTATCCCTGCCGCATAAGAGCACCACGACGAAACACTATAATTTTCCCTTCATAACAGCTGGGTGTATCCTGATTATACCTCAGATTAACATACTTCTCATGGATTAGCCAGGATTAAAACATACACGACCCGAGGGATTAGGCTCAGAGGTGTCAATAGGGATTAGGTCAGTAGGGATTTGGTGTTTAGTCTGGATGGATTTCGCTGTCATTCCCTCATCCTTCCTTCTTTATACTTTCTCAGCCCTTCTCCCTTCTCCATACACATTTTCCTCTCTCTCTCTTTCTCTCTCTCTCTCTCTCACCTATCCACTCATATTTGGCTTTCCTCCCTCCTACTTTCCCAACTTAACTTTCCTTCCCCTCCTCCCCTACTTACCTAACATCCTCCTCTTCCTTTCTTACCCACCCACCTAACTCTACCTTCCTTCCCCTCCTTACCTACAACCCACATCACTTTCCTCCCCCTTCACTCCTCCTCTAACTCTCTTTTCTCCCTCTCCTTCCCTACCTGCCCACCAAACTTTCCCCTCCATCCTCCCCTACTTACTCCCCCAACTCCCCTCCCCCCCACCCTGTCCTCTCTATACCCTGTGTACCTACAATATATATAGAATCAATTAGTGGCTATACAAGGTGACAACACCAGCAACACCAACAATAACACCATAAACCTCTTATGTGGGCTGATGCTGATTTACACATTATGTTGTACTGTAGGATGTGCCACACGTGTCGGCTGCTCCTTACCAATGACCCCTGGCAATTGTATTGTTTATAAAAGACCCAACATGCTTCCATACGTCGCTCTTGGTCACCTAATGGCAGCATTCCACTCTGCTCGATCTCTGGCAGCCTCCCTATTCAGTCCCTTAGATATTCAATCCATCATTTTATTCCAGCCTGATCTACACACAACATTACGCCAGTCAGGGTAAGTTCTTGTAGGCGGTAACGAAGGCTACATTTAACTCTTCAAGTTCATTAAGTTTCTCCCACGCGAAATAAAATCGTTTAGAGACACCAAGAATAAAATATAAATACGTCCAATGGTTCAAGGACTTAATGAAGGCTGTGTCTAACCCTTCCTGTCCGAGATGTCTCTCCTACATAAAATACATAAATAAATAAATAAAAGCATGTCTGGTGGCAGCAAGTTAGGTGGAAAATACATAAAAGAATCCCATGGTATACAGAATCACATCGTACATAAAAGAATCCCAAGGTATACAGAAGAATCACATACATAAAAGAATCCCATGGTATACAGAATCATATCGTACATAAAAGAATCCCATGGTATACAGAATCACATCGTACATAAAAGAATCCCATGGTATACAGAAGAATCACATACATAAAAGAATCCCATGGTACACAGAATCACATCATACATAAAAGAATCCCATGGTATACAGAATCACATCGTACATAAAAGAATCTCACGGTGTCTCTGGCTGGCATCCGTGGCCTTTCAGATATAAAATAGTTCAGGTGATACGCCAAATGACACCGAGTCTTCTAATTAGGAATATTTTTTGTTCGCTTTCTAGCAACCTTGACCGGAAAAATGAGACGCGTTTTATTTGGAGTTTTTTGGGATGGCGTTAATTAATAAGGGATCAAGAGAAAGGTGAATGTAGCTCTCTCTCTCTCTCTCTCTTGCTCACCACCTCACATTCCAGCCTCATTTCCTATTCCATCATTTCATAATACCGCTCCCCTCTCATCCCTGTTCATCTCACCACAAAGTTAAATCCATCTGTCCTCCCCTTCATCTCACACTCTCGCCCCTCCTTCCACGTTTTCACTCTATTTCACTCTTGCCCTCGCTTGATATCCGTTTTCCCTCACCCTTTCGCTCACCCCTTATCCCTCACTCTCTCCCGTCACTCTTTCGCTCACCCTCATCCTCAGTTCTCATCCTCACCCTCACACAGACTCATTCACATCCTCATCCTAACCCCTGTTTTCTTTATGATCTCACCTTTCACTCGGGTTCTCATTCTCACCCTCACTTCCTTTCCTCCACACTTTACTCTCATCTTTCTCACTCTACCATCATTTTTCACCTTCATCCTTACTTTCCACACTGTTTCTGCGAAAAAGAAGAAAACCAAATCTATAAGCCTGCAATAATAATAATAATAATAATAATAATAATAAATAATAATAATAATAATTAGAAGAATTCATCATAAAGCCAAGGGAGCCAAAATCAAGATACTGTTATTTCGATATGCCCTCATAGAATGGAGGTGGTAGGAAGGGGGAAAGACAGACTGGGGAAGACTGTGCAAGAGATTACCAGCTGTGTAACTCATAAATGTTATATGAATGACTGAAAATAAAGACTGACTCGAATTAAGAGATAGGCAGAAAAGAGGCATGAGTGTGTATATAGACAGGTGCTGCATGCCCCTGTAATCAGAACAGGATGCAGGTAGAGAATTCTGCAGAGCAATGACTAGAGTGAAACCAGTGAAAAGGACATAAGGATGCGACATTGTGATAAAGTGACTGAGGGGAGTCAGGGAGAGGATGGGAGTTGTTAAGATGAACACCCACTGTGTCCACCCTGTTTAAAAGAGTGAATGTGGTGGTTCTGCCGCTCCCCCTTCACACACGAGAGGTGCAGTCCACCAGAGGAACACGACACCTTTGTACAAAATCAGCAACAGTGTAGAGTCAAAGGCAGCACGGATGTACAGAATCAGCAACAGTGTAGAGTCAAAGGCAGCACGGATGTACAGAATCAGCAACAGTGTAGAGTCAAAGGCAGCACAGATGTACAGAATCAGCAACAGTGTAGAGTCAAAGGCAGCACGGATGTACAGAATCAGCAACAGTGTAGGGTCAAGGGCAGCACGGATGTACAGAATCAGCAACAGTGTAGGGTCAAGGGCAGCACGGATGTACAGAATCAGCAACAACGTAGGGTCAAAGGCAGCACGGAGTCAACTCACAATACCCAGAATCCAAGAAGATGATTTCACCAGAGAGGCAATGTGATCCTTCCAAGATAGATCACAAGAAAAACAGACCCGAGGCTATTGAGGGATGATAAAGAATTGAGATGTGTGTTACTGAAGGCCGCGGGTGATTGTGTGGAAGATTGCGGCCACCTGAACGATGGCGGAATGGAGTTTTTGAACCAATATTGATCCTTACCCTCATCCATAACTCCTGCCTTTGCCTACTCCCTCACCCGTCACCCTTATCTTTCGTTTTCACCCTTACTCTCACTTTCACCCATTACACTTATATATTCCTTATCTCTTAACTCTCATTCACACTCTAAATCATACTTGCACTTTCAAACTCATCTTTGCTCGTCTCTCTCTCTCTCTCTCTCTCTCTCTCTCTCTCTCTCTCTCATCTTCGCTTCCATCTCCCCCTCTCATCCACTCTATGCACCTTCATTTTGTTTTATTGGTAATCAAAATTAATTTACTGTTTTCTTTTTTCCTCCATTCTCCCTTTCTTTAATCTTTTCCCCTCTCATTTCTACGTTCGCCAATCTCACCTTCCGGTCTTCGTTATCTCTTATATTTATTTCATACCCCCCCTTTCTCTCTCTCTCTCTCTCTCTCTCTCTCTCTCTCTCTCTCTCTCTCCTCCCATGGGCCAACTCCAGCTCGCAATTACCTCAGCAGAAAGAAAAAACTCTTGTTTGATCAGATCCCGAGTTCTTTTCAGATTAATTAAAACAAGTGGCTGGAAAAATCTCGCGAGTAGTTTTAACATCTCTCTCTCTCTCTCTCTCTCTCTCTCTCTCTCTCTCTCTCTCTCTTGCTTTGTAATTTTTTAATATCCAGGGTGTGGTAAAATTTGGATAGCTTGTATATAGTGTAAAGCGGTTTTAGAATGACGTAGTTAAAAAGGGAAGGAAAGTTAGTTTATATAATTATGTAAGTGTATGACACGCAGGAGGACGGCTGGGCCTTTGGGATCGGACTGTGTGTGTGTGTGTGTGTGTGTGTGTGTGTGTGTGTGTGTGTTTCTTGTACGTGTCATTAGATTCTGTAAAAGTGCAAAGACAGGCGAGGTGTGGTGAGGTGAGCAAGGAAGGGTGAGGGAGGAAAATAATATGAGGTCAGTGCCTTATTTCACAGCAATACCGTGAAGTGTTCAAAGCAGTGAATTATGCCCACCTACTGAATGTGTTGACTGTGAGGGTATAACACTGATAATAGGGGAAGGGAAGGGCAGGGGAGGGGAGGGAAGGGAGAGGAAAGGAAGGAATGGAAAGGAAAGGAAAGGAAGGGAAAGGAAAGGAAGGGAAGGGAAAGGAAGGGAAGGGAAAGGAATGTGAGGTGAGAAAAGCAGCCACTATCATCACATCATCATTTAGCAGCAATTAAAAACATCACCAACAGCACCACTACCACCACCATCACTATCTTTTCCACACAGACAGGCTTCAAAAATAACACTTTTATGACATACTGAAGACATACAGACCATCATCATCATCATTACATTTCCCTGGAAGAAGGAAGGCTGCACACTACCTTTGATGTAATATTGAGCACATGTACACACACTCTCTCTCCTCTCATCATCTGGCATACATATTACAATACCTTCCACCTTCAAAGCCAGTCATTCATTTTTCAGTCGGGCAGCTTTTCATCTATTACACTTCTCTCTTCTCTTTTACAGGCTTTCCTCTCATTTTCTCTTCTTTCCTTCTCTCTTCTCGCAAATCATTTTTCCCCCTTTTTTTCTACACTATTCATCTGTTCCCCAATTCGTCTTTTTTTCCTCTATATTATCGCTATTTTTTCTCTGCATGTTCATTTTTACGGGGCATAATTTCTATGGTTTTCTCATCACTCCTCTTGTCTTATCTCATTTCTTGTCCCTCTTCCTAATTTATCTTTTATAATTTCTTTGTTCAACTTGCCTTTCTTCTGTATTTCTCTCTTCCAGTTTTCATACTGGAAGCTTCTCTTTTCCTCTCTCTACACAGTCTGTTATTATTATTATTATTATTATTATCATTATTATTATTACCACTCACTCGATGTAGTGCTGCTCTCGGGTGTCTGCCCTTTCCTCTCCATCCTTCTTTCCTTCCATTCTCTTCTGTCTTTCTTTCCTTCATTCTTTCTTTGTCCTTCTGCCTACGGGTGACTTTACACTCCCTCTTCTGTCTTTCATTCCTTCATTCTTTCCTCTTCCTTCAGCCTGTGGGTGACTCTACACTGAGTGACAAGCCAAATGGTTTCCTGTGCACCAGGAAACCATTTACTAAGCTGGGTGGTAATCATATAACCAAATTTTGGCGCCTGGTGGTTTAGTGGGTAATTATTGCGCTCCAATCGGATTGAGCCGGTGAAGGTTTATATCCAAGGGATGGTTGGGGTTGATTGCTCATGTAATGCCACTCAGGGATGAGTGAGGTTGGTCACTCATCTTAAATGTCGGGACCAACTGCCTAGCCCCGGGCTCCTACGCTCCTCATGGGCAATGTAGGATTGATGATGGATGGTTTATTATTATTACTATCACACCGTGGGCAGCACCCCGTATGTTCACTGGTCTAAGTCCTCTCAGTACCAAACCCTCCCACCAGCTCATATCTGGCTGCGGGTTGGCACAAGTGAGTTGCATTTCGTTGCCCGTTCTCTGTTCACCATTTTGTTACAATACATACCAAATTCCACAAATCTAATGTGTGTGTGTGTGTGTGTGTGTGTGTGTGTGTGTGTGTGCAGCTTTATTCTATTTCAGTAATAAATTACAAATTATTATTATTCTCTCCGATAGGGAGAATATATTTTCATCCGTTTGTTTGTCAGTCTGTCTGTTTGTCAGCAGGATTTCTCAAAAACTAAAAAGAGAGATTTGGGTCAATTTTGGTGGGTAGACAGCCCATGTCCCAGGGAACAATCGATTAACTTTTGGGACCGATCCTGATTGTATTACAGATTCTGAATCCGGAAAACACTCTTGTGAAACACTAAGCAGTGATGAGAAACCCTAACCCATTATGACGAGTGGCTTGGAAATGACGTTGCCCTTGTTGGAGAGATGCGCTCCACTGAGTGCCCCTCTAGTTATTATTATCATCATCATCATCATCATCATCATCATCATTATTATTAATTATTTTTATTATGATTATTATCATCCTTATTATTACTATTTATTAGGAACACACACACACACACACACACACACACACACACACGAAAATGGCTATTCTTAGTAACACACACACACACACACACACACACACACACACACACACGAAAATGGCTATTCTTAGTAACACACACACACACACACACACACACACACACACTTTCTCTCTCTCTCTCTCTAAGGTAATACACCAAACAAATATTATTCTACATTAAATATTCATTAAACTGACGACGTGGTAGGCAAGGTATTTCATTAATCATGTTTGTCCTTTCTCTTCAGTAAGAAAATGTGTGTGTGTGTGTGTGTGTGTGTGTGTGTGTGTGTGTGTGTGTGTGTGTGTGTGTGTACCTGGCTTCATCACTTGGGCCTCCCTCCTTTACCCTCGCCTGATGACACTACAAACAAAATCCCCCTCCCTCCTCTCTCTCTCTCTCTCTCTCTCTCTCTCTCTCTCTCTCTCTCACCCATTTTTCTCCATTTTCTTAACATTTTCTTTCTCTCCTCTCGTCCCCCTTAGAAAGAAGCAAGAAAGAAAAACAAAAGAGGAGGGGTGAGAAATTTTGTATTACTGAGGGAGAGAAAATCAGAAGGCAGAGAGAAAGGAATAAGAGTGAGTAAGAATATGAGTGAATGAGTGAATGAATGAGTGGGAATGTGAGTGAATGAGTGGTCAGTGAATGAATGAGTGGGAATGTGAGTGAATGAGTGGTCAGTGAATGAATGAGTGAGAATGTTGAGTGAATGAGTGGTCAGTGAATGAATGAGTGGGAATGTGAGTGAATGAGTGGTCAGTGAATGAATGAGTGGGAATGTGAGTGAATGAGTGGTGAGTGAATGAATGAGTGGGAATGTGAGTGAATGAGTGGTCAGTGAATGAATGAGTGAGAATGTGAGTGAATGAGTGGTCAGTGAATGAATGAGTGGGAATGTGAGTGAATGAGTGGTCAGTGAATGAATGAGTGGGAATGTGAGTGAATGAGTGGTCAGTGAATGAATGAGTGGGAATGTTGAGTGAATCAGTGGTCAGTGAATGAATGAGTGGGAATGTTGAGTGAATGAGGGGGCTAGTGAGAGTGAATGACTAAATGAAAGTGAATGAATGAATGAGTAAATGATAAAAGGAATGTAAGGGCGGACGAGGAAAGAATGGAAGGATAAAGTGAAAAAGGTAAAAAATAAATACAGCAGCCACTAACAGCAAGGTCAGGTGGGGGCAAGGGAGGGCGGGTCAGGTGAACCGGGTCACCATGATGAGAAGGGATTAGTGTTGTCGATCTGCCAGATTTAAACAACATTCAGGCGGGGATTAAGGCAGGGATTATACCTGTGAAGGAGAATAATCTGTGTGTATAGGTGAGTGAGAAAGAGGAGGAAGGGAGAGATGTGGGAAGGAGGGAGGGGGAGGAAGTGAAAGTGGGAGGGAAGGGAGTAGGAAATTTGTGAAGGGAGAAAAGGAGACATGATAAGAGTGAAAGAGGGAGGGGAGGCGTGGGTAGGGGAAGGGGGGAGAGAGAGAGGGAGGGATTTAAATTTAAGGTGAATGTAAACACTTAAACCTACGATAGATTAATTGGGCGCGAATAAAGACAGGTAAAGATGAGAGAGAGAGAGAGAGAGAGAGGTAGCAGAGACACAAGGAGCTGGAAGGAACAATACTTGGAGCAAAACAGATTACCGCCATTGTCCTCCCAATCCTTCCTCTTCTTTGTCCCTCTCCCTCCCACCCCCACCTTTATTCCGCACAGGTAAATACACTAATCAACCCTTTATTTTCTTCCTTCCGTGTACTTCATCGGGAATCAGTGCTCTGTTTACTGATATTAACAAGTTTATTTGTATACGAGTATAATCTGTTGTCTCCTAATTATTTTGTTCAGCGGAAATGGTACACTAGTTTGTTCTTGATATCGTGTTCATGAGACACCTGTGTGGAGGACTGGACATGTGTGACAGGTGTGGTTCGTCACTTCCATAAACCCAGGATACACACACCTATACACATGTGTGGATCCTGGGTACACCTGTCCCCCTACCAGGTATATTCATGTGTCGTGTACATTTATTTAATGTATATCATGATGCTGTGTGCTGGATGCGTAACTGTATCACGTATAATTCAATTTATTTTGTGTTTAATATTATAACGATATTCACAGTTTCACATGGCAAATTAAGTTAAAATATTTGCAACTGAAGGAGTTGTTACACACACACACACACCTTCTTGCTATCCTTATCTCATTCTAGTAGTTCAGTTACTCTTCTAGGAGCTGCCTAGCATGGGCCAACCGGTCTACTGCAATTATCCTCTCTTCTTATGTTCACACACACACACACACACACACACACACACACCTTACAGTACCTTCATTTCTGTTACACTGCAACTTACTCAAGACATTCGTGTGCAATTATATAGGAGAACAATTTTTGTTTCCTTTCTACTCCCACAAAGTATTTCTCATTCTCTCCTCCTCTCTCTCGATCTTTCCTGTTCCTCCCCTCTCCTCTTCTTGCTTCTCACATCTTCCTTCCCACTCCTCTCCCTTCCCTCCTCTTTTTCTCCCCACCTCCTCCTCTTCCTTACTAGTTTTCAATTCTTCCCCCCTTAAAACTCCAACCAGTTCTTTCCCCTTCTCTCCTCTTCCTTCCTCATTATCTTTTCACATTCTAGCTTTCCTATCCTCCTCTCTCCCTTCCCTTTCTCCCCACCTCAAATCTTCCTCACCCCTAATAACTTTCAATTCTTTTCTCCTTTTCACTCTTTCAAATCATTCTCCCCTCCTCGTCTCTTTTCCTTCTCTCCTCCCCTATCTCTTTCCTCCCCCTCCCCCTCCTACGCCGGCTCAGTGGCTGGGGGAGGGGCTTATGGCTGTAATCGGATCCGGAACAAGAAAAAAAGATTTGGAATAAAGCACTGGGAAAAAGACGAAAGGGAAGAGGGAAGGATGAGCAGGGAGAGGGGAGGAGGAGGGATAGGAGGGGGAATGACTGGAGAAAGCAGGGAGAGGAGGGGAGGAAACGGAAGAGAATCAGGGAGAGGGAAATGGGACGAAGAGAGAGGAGAAAAAGGCAGGAGAAAAGAGGAGGATCTGACTAATTTTACCTCAAAGACTGAGTGATTAAATGAATACAGGGATGGGTGATAAAATCAATGAATGAATACAAAGATTGATGCATTAAGGATGTATGCAAAATGAAGAAGGATGGGCTAATATGAAAAATATAAGTACGAACGAACAGACAAGCATTAACGAGTCAATGGACAATATTAATTTCGGTCATACACACTTACTGAACACTAACACCTACATACATACATACACGTTCTCTCTCTCTCTCTCTCTCTCTCTCTCTCTCAACACATCAAAAGAAGACCAAAGTCATAATTATATCCGAAAACCAAATACATTAAACAACCCATCCCACCTAAGCTCCTCTAATTGGCAGGGGAGGCTTATAGGAAGACGAAAGTATGAAAGCAATACCCCTCCCCTCTCTCTCTCTCTCTCTCTCTCTCTCTCTCTCTCTCTCTCTCTCTCTCAAAAAACAGATGGAGAGTAATGAACTGGGCTCAGTACCTCAACACAGGAAGATCTGACGACTTACATGACAAATGAGTCACTGAATCAAAACTGCCATGACTGGACCTGATGTGATCCGTGTGTGTGTGTGTGTGTGTGTGTGTGTGTGTGTGTGTGTGTGTGTGTGTGAACAACACACAGCGCTTTCTAACGCACAGACAATGGGGTATTAATATCAGAGACTGAAATCAGGTGAGGCAGGCAGGTAGGTGAGCAAAGCATATGAGGCTGGTTGATGAGACAGGTAGGTGAGGTAGGCAGGTGAGGAACGAAAGTGAGACAGGCAGGTAGGCGAGGAAAGTGAGGTAGACAGTGTGTGACGGCTTATTGTTAGGTCGTCATGACTACCCGACAGAGAGGAAAAGAGAGAGAAAGAGAGAGAGAGAGAGAGAGAGAGAGAGAGAGAATCATTACTTCATTCAGCCTGCATCGCATTTTCCTCGGATGTTACAGTATATTCTTTATCTAGTCTTTTCATAGATTACACATTATTTTTTTCCTCAGCAATATTCACTGATATCTTACTGAACCTCTCTCTCTCTCTCTCTCTCTCTCTCTCTCTCTCTCTCTCTCTCTCCCTGGTTTCTTCCTCCATCTCTTTGGGAAATCCGACACTAAGTCAATACCTTGCCTTCTGAAGTTTAGAGGTGGAAGAGAGAGGGAAAGGGAAGAGAGAAAGGGAGAAGTGAAAAAGGAGAAAGAAGAGAGAGGCAAAAAGGGGGAGGAAGAAGTACATGGAGAAGAAGGGAATGGAAGAGAAGAACTGAGGTAAGCGACGAGAGGATCCGGTAGAAGGAAGAAAGGGGGAAGGGAGGGAAAGACAGAGGCGGACTGAGAGGCTGGGAATAAGAGAGGATGAGAAAGCAAGAGGAAAGGATGCATGGACTGATGGATGGATAATAAGCTTCCAGTTTACTGTAATATAATCGGGATGTGGGATTACATTTTTCACTGCAAAAGTCAGACGGTTTTATTAGCCTCGACGTAGCTCTCAGGCTCCGGTGATGGACTCTACGATGATAAAACTGTGTAGCGTTAGTTGCAATAACATACCAGAGTTAATGAGTCCAGGAAGGCCAAATTTAAGTCATCGAGTTGGGAAAGTCTCTCCTAAACTGAATAATACATGTTGGTCGTGGGAGTAAAATATAGACGACAGTGAACTAAGGCTTCTCACCCACACAGCATTGGAATCTATATCTGGCGTGGTGTCCAATAGCCTTTAGGTCGGATCGGCTGAGGTTTTTCTGATCCTCTTTGCTTACAATCCCCTTTACCACAAGTCAGGAGTCTTTCACGTATTCCTCTGCCCATATCCTATACTATATTCTGAATATTTATGTAACACCGAAACATACAGCTGTGGACTGACAGTAAATATTGGAGGAGGAGGAGGAAGGTATAGGAAAGCAGGAGGATAGGAGATGGAGGGTGTTGGAGATCTGGAAGGTAAGAAAAGAGTAAGATGCTAAGACAGGAAGAAGGAAGAAAGGAGAGAGCAAGAGACAGGGATGATGGATGAAGAAAAGGAAGACAGTACGGAGGAAGGGTGGAGACCAGGGAGACGAAAAGGATAAGGGCAGAGGAACCGAGAAGCAAATGAGGGAGAGACTCAAGGAGAAGAGGAGGAAGGGTAGGAAAACAGGAGCAAAGAAGACTGGCAGGAGGAGTGTGTCAAGGAATGGAGGTAAGGATGTAGTGGTGAGGGGAAAGTGTACAAGGACTGGAAGGAGAAGGGAGTGTAGAAAAAAGGGAAGACAGCAGGATAATACCTGGGGTTTTAGAGGGAGAAGAATGAGGGTGAAGGAGGCTAGAAGGTCAAGAAAACAGGAGGAAAGAAGGATGGCAGGAAAACAGGACAGGATGTAGGATATAAGGAAAACATGTAGGACTGTAAGAGACAAGGAAAAAAGAATGGAAGAAGAGAAGGCCACACAAAGAGACAAGAGGAGGATGGTAGGAAGACAGAAGAGCGGCTGTACAAGACAAGGAAGACAGGAGTGTGTGAAGGAAAACAGGCTGAGATGCCAAGGCAAATTGTACATCAGGCACAGACGCTACTGCTGGGCTAATGACCTCACACTGAGCACACCCTGAGGAGGAGGAGGAGGAGGAGGAGGAGGAGGGATACTACTCCTACTACTACTGATAAAACAACAATAATAATAATAATAATAATAATAATAGTAAAGTGTGGAGGGAGTGGAGGCTGGAGAGGGGAAAAAGGAAGGGATAGGGGATGGGTAAGGAGGGAGAGAGAGGAAGGGAGAAAGTGTGGAGGAGGAGAATTAAGTGGGGACGGGAGGGGAGGGGAAGAGGTGGAAGGAAGGAGGAGGGAGGTGGAGGAAGTGGAGGTAAGAGGATTAGCAAGAAAGAAGGAAGATTAACAGGAGAGGTATGCACGAGGAAGCTGCCAAAATATTAGCGCCTCTTCCTTCACTTTCTCTCTTCCTCTCCTTTTATTCTTAATTATTTTTTATTCTTCCCTCATTTTTTCTTCTTCCTCCTCTTTCTTCTCTTCTTCCTCCTTTTTACTTATTTTTAAACTTTCTTTTCAATTACTTCTATTTTCTTCCTCTAGTTCCTTCATACACTCTCTTGCCCCTCTTCTTCTTCAATTCGTATTTTCCTTCCCTCTTCTGTAATTTTCCCTCCCTTCTTTCTATACTACCACCCCGCCCACCCACCCACCCTCCCTTCTTTCTATACTACCACCCCGCCCACCCACCCACCCTCCTTCCTTCCCTCCGTCCTCCTTTTCTTCTTCCCTTTCTTCCCATCTTCCTTTCTCCCTCCCTTTCATTCTTTCTTCTTCCTTCCTTCCTTCCAATAATTTTTCCTTCCGTCCTCCTTCATTTCCTCCCGCCATGCCGCACACGTACACACTTACACGGAATATGACTTACATGACATCCTACTTACACAGCCACTCCTGAACGCAACTCCCATTACCGTAAGTAGGAATGAGCCCTTCAACGTGTACTTACGCCGGCACTTACACGCTGGATGGTTTACGAGAGAGAGAGAGAGAGAGAGAGAGAGAGAGAGAGAGAGAGAGAGAGAACAAAGGAAGAGGAGAAGGTGATGTGGAAGAAGAAAGGGAAGTAGTAACAGTAACTGTGTGGGAGGGTGAGTAACTGTGTGGGAGGGGGAGTAACTGTGTGTGAGGGGAAGTAACTGTGTGGGAGGGTGAGTAACTGTGTGGGAGGGGCAGTAACTGTGTGGGAGGGTGAGTAACTGTGTGGGAGGGTGAGTAACTGTGTGGGAGGGGGAGTAACTGTGTGGGAGGGGGAGTAACTGTGTGGGAGGGTGAGTAACTGTGTGGGAGGGTGAGTAACTGTGTGGGAGGGGCAGTAACTGTGTGGGAGGGGGAGTAACTGTGTGGGAGGGTGAGTAACTGTGTGGGAGGGGCAGTAACTGTGTGGGAGGGTGAGTAACTGTGTGGGAGGGTGAGTAACTGTGTGGGAGGGGGAGTAACTGTGTGGGAGGGGCAGTAACTGTGTGGGAGGGTGAGTAACTGTGTGGGAGGGGCAGTAACTGTGTGGGAGGGTGAGTAACTGTGTGGGAGGGGGAGTAACTGTGTGGGAGGAGGAGTAACTGTGTGGGAGGAGGAGTAACTGTGTGGGAGGAGGAGTAACTGTGTGGGAGGGGGAGTAACTGTGTGGGAGGGGGAGTAACTGTGTGGGAGGGGGAGTAACTGTGTGGGAGGGGGAGTAACTGTGTGGGAAGGGGAGTAACTGTGTGGGAGGGGGAGTAACTGTGTGGGAAGGGGAGTAACTGTGTGGGAGGGGCAGTAACTGTGTGGGAGGGGCAGTAACTGTGTGGGAGGGGCAGTAACTGTGTGGGAGGGGCAGTAACTGTGTGGAAGGGGCAGTAACTGTGTAAGTTTAAAGGACCAGTTCAGCACGTGGTCGGTCAGAGTACCCGCAAGTTATTACATCACCTTTATCGTACTCATTAACAATTAATACTATACCCTTTTTACTCTAACCTGGCCTAAAATTATCACATCCCCATCTTGGTTGTTGATTTGTAACAGTAGATTAACATTGCAATATGATGCTTGTCATGAAGAAGTGCTATGGAATGGATACTGAGCCGTAGCATTGTCTTTTCCTATCACTGAGCTACGTGAAATAAGCTGCAAATGGACGAAAATCTAGGCCAAGTTAAAGTAAAGGAATGCTAATGGAATTTCTGGCGTAATTATTAAATACCAATGAAACGTGTTTTGCTGATAACTATGCTAGAAATATACATACTGTTAAAGCTGACATGTATACACGTGGCCTAATGATGTGTATAAGCAAAGCTACATGTATACACGTGGCATAATGATGTGTATAAGCAAAGCTGACATGTATACACGTGGCATAATGATGTGTATAAGCAAAGTTACATGTATACACGTGGCATAATGATGTGTATAAGCAAAGCTACATGTATACACGTGGCATAATGAAGTGTATAAGCATCCCTGACCCAACCACAAATTAACTATTCGCATCCACAAAATATCCAATTAAAAATCCCATAATATTCAGCTAAATATCCCGTAACATCCAGCTAAAAATCCCAGACTAAATCATCATCACGCTTAGAAAATTACATGTACGACACCGGCAGGTAGGTAGGTAAGCGCTACCACAACTGAACCATTCACTAACTGAACACCGATAATAACTGCCTTACTTCTAACATCGAACTAAGTACCACGTTAAGAAATGAACAAGTTTGACATGGGAAGGAAGTTACAGTAAGTGGTAATCATCAAACACCGTGGCTCACTAACTGGACCAAGATCAAAATGGCTGACCTTGCAGGTGGCGTCGGGGTGGCCGGCCAGTCCACCTCGCGTCCTCAACGACCTCAGGCTGGCACCATCTCTCCTCCACACCTTGAGACCCACGCCACCACCCGGCTAACGACGGCCAGCCACTTGTGTTCTTGAAGATGACGCCAACACGCTCGGAAGGCGCAAATCACTCAACAAATAAAATACTTCGTCTGCAGTGGTGCCCGGGGTAAGAGAGGATGGTAAGTGTGTGGGAGCAGGGCAGGTGTCAGGGCTGACAACCTTTCCGGGTCAAAGGATCAACATCCCACCAGACCACAACACTTCCTACGCATATCACACGCAATCACACATGCTACTAATTAATTTCTAAGCATACGAGTATGGGGCATAAAGAACATATTTATCTACGAATTTTATGGACAACAAAACTTCCGCGTCCATCTGAAATATTGGTACACCTGATGCTTTGGACATGCGCGGTGCAGCAGCGGGTTTCAAGATGCTACCGATCCAATCTAAAAGCACAGCTAACTAGACCATATAAGCCATTTCCCACCTGCAATATACGTATAGATTTTACAAATATATAATTATAACACGAAGAGATTGTTAAGATATATAATGGGTATTGGTATAATACGTATATTTAATCATATTAAGCAACCATGCCTGTCCACACTCTCAACTCACCGAATGCCGTGCCGGGAGTGGTAGCTCGCTCCTGTAACCCTAGCGGGGCTATATAGTCCAATACAGGGCTTAGCTCGGGGGAACTCCATTTCTCCCATTTTTCAACTCACCGAAGAATAGGGGGGAGGGGGAGGAGGAGGGGTGGGGTGGGGGGGTGAGATCCAACTGCATCTGTTACGTTTTGTTTCATTACTCATAGTGACAAAGGCACGCGCTTGCTGGTGTGAGGCGTGAACGATAAAGCAGCCTTAGGGCAAACTTGGTGAAAGATTGAGGACAAAGGACTACCTGCCGAAGAGACGAACGATCAGTACCCATTTGTGAACGATGATTACCATGAAGCCTGGGTATCTTTCACCTGGTGTTTTATTTTTCGTAAAGATTCGCATTCGGCACAACTGACAGTGGATAAATATTTAAGCGTTACACCAGTCTAACATGATCTTCATATCTTCAAGTGATACACCTGTTAATATGAAGATCTTAAGTTCAGGAGAGAGAGAGAGAGAGAGAGAGAGAGAGAGAGAGAGACATTTGAAGAAGGGAGGGGAAAGGCAAATGGTGGGCATAAAAATGGAGGGAGGGAAGTAAGAGAATGCATACGAAGGAGGGAGACAAAAATACGAATAGAAAGGAAAATAGGAAGAAAAAGGCCTTCTGGAGGAGGAAGAGGGAGAGGGAGGAATAATATAGAGAGGGAAAATGTGAAGGAAGGAAGATGGAACTGGGAGGAGTGAAAATAAAAACGAGGGAGGAGGCCGTAGCACCGGCCGAACAGGGTAGTACTCCTGCGGGGAATGGGAATGCTGGTGATAGGGAGAGCTGGAGCTCCTGTTTCACTAGCTATCTAACCATCCCCCTTTGCTGACCTTTTCAGTGTGACAGTAACATGGAGAGTAGACCAGCATACTCTCCCAAACATTTCCTCTATCTATGCACTACACCACATGCACTTTACATTTCACACAACGTATCCCACTATGTTACAGGGGTTGGCGCCAGCAAGGCCATGCGGCCAGAAAACTTTGCCCCGGAAAGAAATATACAGGGAAAAGTGAAAGGAAAACTGAGGTTGACCAGAGGAGGCCAATGTTATGGTGGCCGGTGCTAGTGAAATCCCTCCTAACCATGTCTAATCTGTATTAATCTCACTAATCCTACCCATATCTGTCCTATTTCAACTTCACCTAACCCAAACCAACCTAATCACATCTAAACCTATTTAATTTTACCCAGTCTCTCCTAAATTATCAATATTTGCTCGAATTGAACTCCGCCTGTCCTCGAATGACCTAATCCAACCTTAATTAACCCAACTTAATCTAACTTAACCTCACGTAACCCAGTCTAATTGTATTTAACCTCACAATCTCATCTAACCTTGCCATACCTAACCTAACCTATTCTGACGCTGCCTAACCCTATCTAAAGCGACCTAATCTCACCCAGTATAACTTAACGTAACAATACCTGACCTAACCCAAACCAGCCAAGCCTAAAATGACCTAATCCAACCGAACCTAACCCAGCCTAACCCAACCAAATAAAACCCAACCCAAAACCTATCAAAACTGACGTATTCTAAAGCAATCTAACCTAATTCGTCTATATCTAGTCGAACTGAAGCCAACCCAACCAAAAATTACCTAATCAGACCAAACCCTGCCCAAAGTGACCTAACCTAACTTTCGATCGGCTCTAAATTCGCTAAAAAATTTTGCTGTCCCAAAGTCTACGGATGTCACATTCCAAGTTTCGCCCGTTCTGTGTACTAGTATGAGAGAGAGAGAGAGAGAGAGAGAGAGAGAAAGTGTGTGTGTGTGTGTGTGTGTGTGTGTGTGTATGCGTGAGTGTGGGTGTGGCGTTGCGTGTGTGCGAGAGAGAGAAAAACCCAACTGTCGGTGTGAACCAAAAGGCAGGAGTGGCCATAAAGAATTTTCATGTACACCATTGGGGCTCCTCCACGTGATTCATAGGCTACGCCTTCGCCATCAGACTTAAGTGATACCGTTATAGGAGATCCCTGGCCACAGCAGACCTACTCGCCACAGCAGACCTACTCCCCACAGCAGACCTACTCCCCACAGCAGACCTACTCCCCACAGCAGACCCACCCTCACAGCACACTCAGGCATATGTGTAGCTCTGGTGGGCTAGAACAGTAAGTGCTTCTGTTATACAAGACCCCTGGCCATTGGAATCCTTCTCTACTCCAGTGTATGCCTGGTGCGATAAAGCTGGTTCCTGCAGCCTTTAAGATAAGTACATATGAAGTGCCATTGAAAAGAGGTGTAGGTGCTGCCTCGTTTGTATCTTCATAGTGTTCCACCAGGTCGTCGGCAGATGTCTAGGATGCTACTGTGAGAAACATCGAGATCAATGGTTCATCCTGTTACAACATTCCTTATACCTGGCCCCTGCAGTACCTTTGACAAACAGTACTCCCTTTACCTGGCCCTTACAGTACTTTATTTACCTGGTCCCCACAGTACCTTTCACAGCAGTCCCTTTACCTGGCCCCTGCAGTACCTTTGACAAACAGTACTCCCTTTACCTGGCCCTTACAGTACTTTATTTACCTGGTCCCCACAGTACCTTTCACAGTAGTCCCTTTACCTGGCCCCTGCAGTACCTTTGACAAACAGTAGTCCCTTTACCTGGCCCCTGCAGTACCTTTGACAAACAGTAGCCCTTTACCTGGCCCCTGCAATACCTTTGACAAACAGTAGTCCCTTTACCTGGCACCTGCAATACCTTTGACAAACATTAGTCCCTTTACCTGGCCCCTGCAATACCTTTGACAAACATTAGTCCCTTTACCTGGCCCCAGCAATACCTTCGACAAACAGTAGTCCCTTTACCTGGCCCCACCAGTACCTTTGACAAACAGTAGTCCCTTTACCTGGCCCCTGCAATACCTTTGACAAGCAGTAGTCCCTTTACATGGCCCCAGCAATACCTTTGACAAACAGTAGTCCCTTTACGTGGCCCCTGCAGTACCTTTCTGTCTACCACCACACTGCTAGCCTCACGTACTCTCTTAATTCGTATGCTGCTGCACTACCTTATCCTGTACTCCTGTCTCCCTACATACATTCTATCACACCAAGCCCCACCATACATACTCAGCTGCCCTTTTGTGCACTCTTCGGCTCACCTTCCCCAACTGCCTCTGTTTTTGAGCTAAAAATCTTCCTGTTGTTTCTGTTTCACTGCCTGTTCTTCTGGCTGGAGGGATTATATAGTGTTCTTTAAATCTTACTAATGACGGCAAGGTTAAGACACACACACACACACACACACACACACACACACACACACACACGCAGTATGTAAAAAAGAAGTCCCCACCAACATTAAAGGGAGAGAGAAGGCCTGAAGGTGGCCGATAATTTTACAACCTAGTCTTGCCAGCACAACACTAGCGGTCGCACCTCATTATGTAGGAGTCTGTGTCGCCCTGCTCTTGCCTGACACACACCCATATCTCAGTCCCTCATACACACCAAGAACCTCACTGTGCCGCAGTCTGTGTCGTCCTGCTCGTGCCTGACACACACCCATATCTCAGTCCCTCGTACTCACCATCCAATACGCAGACGATATTACTCAACTTGTACGATCAACGACAATTGACGGAATTACCAACAAAGCGAGCATAGAGCTGGACCGAATTGCACGATGGCAGCAGAAGTGGCGGATTCAAGCGAATCCCTTGAAATGCACAGTAACATATTTTCGTATTAAATCAGCCAACCCCCGCCCACATTTTCTAAATTCGCTTGATCCCGATCGCGTTCCCATTCCTATTAGGAATACTTGCACCGTACTTGGTCTTACATACGACAAAAACTTCAAATTTCATCATCACATACGAGGCAAGGCAGGCGTGGCTGGCACTGCACTAACACAAATATACCGGTTCCGTAGTGCAGCATCTTCAACTAAATTTCATCTATATAAAGCACTGATCAGACCACTGCTCACGTATTCACCGTTAAGTCTATCTCTTTCGGCCAAAAGCAACATTCTAAATTTACAGAGAGTTCAAAACAAAGCCATACGTTGGGCACTGAGCATACGGTGGGATGATTTTGTCACCAACATACACTCTCATGAACGCGCCAACATTCCACCCATCAACACTTACCTTCACCACCTACAACAAAAACAAATCACCAAACTCACCGACGTTCACACTGACTTCATCGACTTTTTCACCCGGATCACACCCCCCACACGACCTCTAGCCAACCTCTTCCACCCTGACGCAAGACCTGCACCAACCCCTTTGTTCACTTAAGCACCAATAGTTTATTTATTACTGACCATTTTATTAATTAACTACTTAGTTCACACCCAGCAACTCACTCAAGACTCTAAACCACCCCTACACCCATTATCAAGATCACGGCAGCCACGTAATAACCCGCCATCCTCATATCCAGCACCCTACCTCAGGCCCTGAACCACCCCTACACCCCCCATCAAGATCACGGCTACAGCCCAATACTCCGCCCACCCCCAAGAGACAACCTACCCTGACTCCCCTTCCTCCACTCCTCCCCCCTACCTCCTCCCCTTTCCTTATCCCCCTACCCAAGCCCCCCAGGGCTACAACACCTTACCCTAACACCCGTATCCTAAATCCTACCCAGGCTCCTGGAGCCGCAAAAGATCAGATGAACCTGAGAGGCAGCCAATAAGCTAATGCTTGGCAGAGAAAGCCGTAGCTATTCACTCCTCCCGTCCTTAATTAACAACACAGTGCACGTGCGAGACCCCCCCCCCCTTCCCAACACCAAACACACGCACGTTGGGTTAAGCCCCGACACTCTTTCTCTTAGTCTAATTTCTTCCTCTCCTACTTAAAAAAAAAACACATGCACTTTACACAATGCAACCAGGACCAGAGCTCTCAGTAAGGCCGGGAGTTTAAACTAAGGCCTAGTTCCTGCCACCACGTGTCGTCGCCCTGGTTGCATAACACTCATCACATATACACAATCATTCTTTACCTTCCTTCCTTTCCCCCCCTTTTCTATACGTCATTATTATTATTATTATTAAGTGG
Organism: Coenobita brevimanus; assembly: GCF_032717465.1. Lineage (NCBI taxonomy): Eukaryota > Metazoa > Arthropoda > Malacostraca > Decapoda > Coenobitidae > Coenobita > Coenobita brevimanus. Next base: position 146,134 of record NW_027643584.1, read on the forward strand.
CCCCTGAAGGCTGCGTCTGTCACCTGTGCCTTAATGCTACACTTCCACTCACCTCTCGTAGGCCAAGGCTATTTTTAGGTGGCCTTGGTACAGCCCACCATTTACCCTCCCCCTCCCCTCTCACTGTGTGTGTGTGTGTGTGTGTGTGTGTGTGTGCACGCATTTATTATTATTATTATTATTATTATATTTCGACTTTATTTCCACACCACCTACTGTCTTTGCCAGAATTCACATGTTTCTTCATTGCGCTCAAAAATCTGTAACGCCCATATGCAACATCACTGCGCTCCATTAGAAACTTTCTTCCATCTACCTTAGCATATTTAAACCCGATTTTCTTCAGAACCTTTCTTAATGTTTCTCTGCTGCCGGGGTAGGAAAGGTTCTCTTTAATTTCTTCATGTATTTTTGCCAGTGTGGGTATCTCTTTCCTCTCGTAGAAACCGAGCACGGTTCGTCGTAGAACACCTTCATTAAATTCGTCAAAGAAATCAGCAATGGGTCTTGTGCGTTGCCGTTTCTTGGGAGACATAAACTCATTACTTTCTTCATTATCTCTTGCTTCTTTGCATATTCTTTTTATTGTTCTTTCGCTTACTTTTGTTGCCTCAGCTGTCCGGCAAGTAGCCTTTGATAAGCTGGTAATAAAATCCCCCTTCTCCTCCTCTCGCTGAAAATACTGGTTTACATTGTATATAACTCCTTTGGCTTGACCGTGCAGGTGTTTTGATTGAGGCTTTGGAGAGGCAAACATTGTCCTCGAGTGCGGAAGAATGAATGAAGCGCGCAGAACAGGACAGGTGGTGTGTGTGTGTGTGTTGTGTGTGTGCGTGCGTGTGTGTGACACTAATCTGACCCAAATCCGCCTCGAAAGACCTGGCACCACAGCATGAGCAACAATGCCAAGTTGTACAAAGTTCTTTGTAATTACTATAACAAAAAGCGATTCTTTCATAAAAACCTTATAGCTTTTTTGTATAAGTAAAACTATACTAGGCTGTGCCAAAGCCATCCACAAATATTTTTAGATGAGCTTGCCTGTATGGGAGGTCAGTTGGAAGTATGGCAGAAGCGCACAGCTGACAGGCACACTGTAGGGGCCGCTTTAAGCGTGTAGGATTTCCAAAGTACGGGATGCTTGTAGTTTCATATCATCATCATCATCATCATTCTTCTCCCACTATTATACGCCAGGATCCAGGAAGGGGTGATAAATTCATGAGAAACTTTTTATTTTCTTCTAATTTTCTTCTTGTTTTCGTTTCTTCTCGGTAGAAAGTTTGATTTTTGGTGGTGAGTCGCCAAAAACATTTGCTGTTCACTGTTCATGGGACTAGGTTTAAATGCGCGCCAATGTCTTCCCA
>NW_027643584.1:152500-162500 GCF_032717465.1 Coenobita brevimanus
ACCCTGCGTCTGTCTGTCTTCTGCCTGTCTGTCTCTGTCTTCCTGTCCCTCTATTGCAAACCACAAACTTCTCAACTGTCCACAACGTCCTAGATTATCATTGTAACACGTAGTATATTATTTTTTCATTGTTAAGTGGCCCAAATTTTCGTCCTTTTGCAGCTTACTTCACATGGGTCATTGGCAGAAACGGACAACGCTACGGCTTCCTTTCCATACCACTTTTTTGTGACTTACGTTTTCTAGCATTAATCTATTGCTACAACTCAGCATTCAGGTTGGAGGGATGGAAAATTTGAGCCAAGTTAGAGTAAAACGAGTACAGAATTATAGTCGTGGCGCACGCCTCTGAGGTTGATATTATATGAGACGCATGTGATTCGTGTATAATATGTTCGTGTATAATAATATTCGTGTATAATATATTCGTGCTTATTATATTGATTCGTGCATATTATGATACGAAATCGGTCGCGCTTTTGAATGGTAAGTTGCCAGGGTACGATAATGACAACCTCAGGGTCGTGAGCCGCGAGTATAGAAAAAGCCAAACAGCATACCTTTGGAAGGTGCAGCGGGAACAAGGCGAGATCACAGGCAGGAGGACAATGGCGAGAAAATCCAGCAAAATCTATCCACCAGCTTATGAAGTGACGCCAACAACTCTCGTGCCTCACAGTCGATTCAAACGCCAGTCCACTTTATCAATAAACACCTGTGATTCTAGAGTATTGTAACAGAAAATAAAATAATCGTGTAGACGTGATGTCCTGATGCTCTCTCTCCACGGAGTCTATCTCTGAGCTACTGTTTATTACTTGCTCATCACAATGCTTCGAAATTGATGAGCCTCTCGCTCGGGCATGACGGCTGACTGAACCTTTATCCTTGTCTTGTACCCCTGACCTTTTACTGAATGCTATAAAAAAAAAAAAATTTACTTCATCCTAACCTAACTCAAAGTCTAATGACAGAGATGATCTGCTCGCTTGACTTCCCCGCGCACCTTTTGTGACACCACTGATTATGTCGGGGTGGGCTTCCTATTCAGAGAAAGCAGTAAAATGGATGGGTAACTGCGAACAATTAGTCACTGTCCGCTGACTCTTCCTGCTTGGATTCCAGCGACAACGTTCCCGAGTTCGTAAGGGTTTGTTTAGAATAGTAAATTCAAAATCTAAATAAAGAAATAAGATAATCTGCTGACTTTTCCTTATAATCTTGCTAACAGACAGGCAGGCAGACAAAGGCTGACAGGCAGGCGGTCAGGCAGGCAGACAGACTGATAGACAGATATATAAACCTGGCCAAACACATAGCTTCATCGGGCTTTCTCGGTTGACTGTAATAACATCCACTAGTAGCAGAAGCAAGATTTTTTTTTCTTCTGGCCGCTTTTCTGATTACATATTTTGTTTTCAGCCATACTCGTACCAGATCACGTCAGTTAACAATGATGTGCGTATCTGAGGATTAATAAAGCTTTAGTTTCACTCTGTATATGAGAATAAAAGGCGGAGAAAATATCAACAGTACCCCCAACAGTCTAATACCACAGCCTTCTCCCACTCGCCTCTGTCTACGTTTTTTCCTTTAACCATTCTTTTCCCCAAATGGAGAGTTGTGGCAGACTCCTGTATTCCATAAACCAGCATGTTAATCGCTCTACGTACAGAGTATTATCCGAAAATTATGCACGTCATTGGCCTCGAGAATTTAGGTAAAGAGATTTTGAAGTGATGAAGGAGCTGGGAACTCTCTATCTTGACTGCTTTTGGGCTGGGAGTTTACTGTTAGTTAATATTAAAAAGGGTAATTACACAAAATACCAGTTATTTGATGTCATGCTCAGATGAGGAGAGAAACTCAGGCATAATTGTATTTCACGTTCATTTGTATCAACATCTACACTTCTTGACTCTGGAAAGATAATGTTAGGTCGTTTCGAAGACTGGTGAGTAGAGAGGGACTGGCGGGGATGTGTGGTGGTGTGGGGCAGGATATTGTGACACACTGCAGAAAAGAAATGCCACATAGCTCTCTGTTCGTTGCTCATGTTACTGGCCCCTCGTCACCCATGCGAAAGGAATAATATATTAGTTAACCGTCACTGCCACTGATTTATCGTATTAAATAAAGTCGTCTTGAGATAGTATGAATAAAATAAAAAAGTATGATCCAGGATTCACTGGGCTAATCATATCACAACCAGGGTCTTCTATGCCATATTCTACTGCATGTGACTTTGGAGACATTGTGAGGTGTGGATATGTGGAAGTGCAGCTATGTGCAGGTGTACGTGTGTGTGTGTGTGTGTGTGTGTGTGTGTGTGTGTGTGTGTGTTCAAAGGTATATTAACCAGCCTTATCCATAATATATCGATAAGAAGATCCTTACTTGACTGGTGGTAGGTGACTGTTACCATGGCAACCTCTCACGCCACCACATTTACATAATGACATTTCCTCAACAGCATGATCCGTTAGAGAGTATTTTGTGTGTGTGTGTGTGTGTGTGTGTGTGTGTGTGTGTGTGTGTGTGTGTATGGAGATATGGTTATATCTAAGGTGGATCTGCAGGACTCTGTGGGACTGTTTGGCCTTAAGTACGGCTTGGATAGGTAGTTCGTAGGCTGATGAGGACTATGAGGAGTGCAAGTATAAGCAGACGAAACTACGTGGTTCAGAGGCTGATGAAGGTTATGAGAAGACCATGAATGATTTGAGAGAGTTGTCATTGTATAATCAGACAGGACGTGTACGACTCCCATTATGGTGTGTGTAATAAGCAGTAAAAAGCCTTGCACGAGGGAGGTCGGAAGCTACAAACGTGCTATTGACACATCACCAATAGGAGGAGTGTAATAGATAATAAACACCCTTGCACGAGAGGGAGGTAGGAGGCTTGAAAAACATACCATCGACAGATTACCAATATGACGAGTGTAATAGAAACCCATGTAACAGACACGAGTAAACACCCATGCCTGAGAGGTGGGGAGCTGTAAACATATACCAGTAATGTTACCAATAGGAAGAGTTTAATAGACAGTAAACATCCTTACTTGAGAGGAGGCGGAAAGCTTCAGAAGCATTCCCTTGACATATTAACCTCCACATTAAGCAAAGCACTGAGATATCTATTAACGCTTGCCATAAAAGACTGAACCTGAGTCTGTTATCTCGCAGCCACATACTATCTATCTATCTATCTATTGCCAGACGCCTCAATCCCGTTTGGGGTGGCCACAAACAAATCGCCTCCAAGTCGCCCTGTCCCCCGCCATTTCACTGCCCTGCTCCCAACTCACACCCCCCTCTCTCATATACCTCTCCACCCCATCCCTCCATCTCATCCTCGGCCTCCCCCTCCCTCTTCCCCCCTCCACCTCACTCACATACACTCTCTTCGTCAGTCTTTCGCCCTCCATCCTCTCCACATGGCCAAACCACCTCAGTGTGTTCCTCATAACGCTTCCTATCACATCCACATCCACACCACAACGCTCCTTTATATCCTCATTCGTCAGCCTGTCTCTCCACGTGACTCCACAGGCTCCTCTTAAATAACTCATTTCCACTGCTCTCACTCTTGACTTGTGTCCTTCCAACAATGTCCAAGCTTCACTTCCGTACGTTAGAGTTGGTATCACAATACTGTCATGTAGTAACTTTTTCACTTCCATGCTCACTTCCTGTTTCTTATCACTGCTTTCAAGGAACCAGCAACCTTTCTTCCCTGCTGTACCCTTTCAAGCACTTCACACTCCAAACCTCCATCCTTACTCATCACACTACCCAAATACTTAAACGTACTCACATTTTCCAATTCCTCACCATCTAACCTTGCTGTACATTCACTAACTTCACCTCTCTCAAAGACCATCACTTTACTCTTCCCTACATTCACCTTTAGGTTCCGTTTCTTACACACTCTCTCAAACTCATCCACCAAGCCTTGCAGCTCCCCTTCGTCTTCACTCAACAACACAGTATCATCTGCAAACAACAGTACAGGGAGTTTCCAAACACTATCCTCTCTCACCAGGGCCACTCCAACATCCACTACCCTACCTTGTACCTCTTTTATTACCCCATCCATGTACAAATTGAACAGCCATGGAGACATGACACATCCTTGTTTCAAACCAACTTTCAAAGAGAAAAATTCACTTAGTTCACCATCCACACGCACTGCAGCCTTCGCACCATCGTACATACTCTTCAGAGCATTCAACAACTTCCCATCTACTCCATATATTCTTAACACTTTCCACAATCCTTGTCTATCCACCCTGTCATATGCTTTCTCCAAATCCATGAAAGCCGCATACAACTTCTTTCCCTTCTCTAGAAACTTTTCCACTAAAGATCTAAGAATGAATATCTGATCTACACAACCTCTTCCCTTCCTAAAGCCTCCCTGTTCTTCTCCAACTAATTTCTCTGTTCTTTCTCTAACTCTGTCTATAAGTATCCTACCATACACTTTTCCTATTATACTAAGAAGACAAATGCCCCTATGATTACCACACACTTCTTTTTCCCCTTTTCCTTTGTACAAGGGAATAATTAAACCTGACTTCCAATCCTCCGGGACTCTACCTTCCTCCCAGGCCAATCTGCACATCTTCCACATCCATTCTACTACTATCTCTCCCCCATGCTTCAGCATTTCACCACACACTCCATCAATTCCTGGGGCTTTCCCTGATTTAACTTTCTTCATTGCTTCCACAACTTCTATCCTACTGATTTCTTCCTGTCTTCTCACCTCCATCCTTCTCCCAGCCATTCCCCAGCCACTTATACTTGCATTACTTCCATCCTCTACGTTCAACAATTCCTTAAAGTGTTCTCTCCATCTGCTCACTTTTTCTCCCTTCTCCACTAGTAATCTACCATTTTTATCTTTCACTCCCCTGCTAACTTCACTTCCACCCTGTCTTACTCTTTTCACTTCTCTCCAGAACATTTTCTTACAGTCCCTCCACTTTACACTCAAATTCCTTCCAAATTCCTCATCCACTCTCTTCTTACTCTCTCTTACTAATCTTTTCACTTCTCTCTTCCTTTCCACATATAACTCTCTCTTCCGCCTCTCAACTTCTTCCACGCCCCTATTTCTCACCCATTCATTGTATGCTTTCTTCTTTTGTGCCACAGCCTGTTTCACCTCTTCAGTCCACCACGCTGTTCCTTGTACCCCCCTCCGCCTTCTCTTCCTTCCACACACCACATCACATGCTGCACATATTTCTTCTGTAAATATCTTACACACACCTTCCACGTCTCCCATCTGCTCCAATTCATATTTGCCCAATCGTTCCTCCACTTCTCTCTTATACTCTGCCTTTTTCTCATCCTCTTGTAACCTTTCCACTCTCCTTGCAACTACTCCTTCCTCTCGTCTTTCCCTTCTTCTATTCCTCCATCTCACTTGCATCCTAATTCTGGCCACCACCAAGTAGTGGTCAGAAAGTCCACTCCCCAACCTCTATACACTCTTGCATCCTTTACACATCTTCGCATCCTTTCATCCACACACACATAATCAATCATTGCCTTCCTTTCATTCAGTTCACCACCCACCCTTCTCATCACTCGCCATGTATACCTGTGGATCATTTTATGCCTGAAGAGGGTATTGGCTATCACCAACCCCTCCCAGCACAAATGTCCACTAACGCACTCCCATTCTCATCTATCTCGGCAGGCACACCCCACTCACCAACTATTCCATCCACCTTCACATTCCCAACTTTACCATTCATATCACCAATCAAAAACACTCTCTCATTCCTTCCAAACTTTTCCATGCACATTTCCACATTTGTCCAGAACTCTTCTCTCACTCTTCTAGCACGATCTTGCGTTGGCGCATACACACACACAATCGCCCACATTTGTATTCCAACTTTCAACTTTACCCACACAATCCTTGACCCAACTGATCCATACTGTCTTATGCTCTTCTTCCATCTTTTACTCACAACTATACACACTCCTTCCTTTGCCCTCTCATTCTCATCTACTCCTGCACATATACCCCATCCATACTCCCATTCTCTCACACTTTCTCCTCTCCATTTTGTTTCAGTTATTCCACATACATCCACTTTCGCACCCTCAAGCACCTGGACAATCTCTCTCTCTTTCACCTCATCATTCGCTCCTCTTACATTCCATGTACTCATTACCAAGTCCTTTGTCCGGTCCTGGGTCGTCATCGTTTGGTCAGTCCTTGTCCGAGGCTTCTTGTTTGTTTTTTTAGTTAGTTGTTTTCCGGGGAGGGGCACTAACCCTCCGCCAACCCTTTTAGTCGCCTTTTACGACAAGCAGGGATACTGGGGGAGTATTCTTGAAAACCCCCCTACCCCCAGGGGGTAAAAAACAAGACATAAAACAAGGCATATCCAACGACTTTCAGTACAGCAACGTCTCTTCAACCTTATTCTTACTTCAGACGATTTTATTCAACTTGGGCAAGATATCTGCTAATGAAACTTGGGCAGGATATCTGGTACACAAGGCGGTATCTACTGCCATCTTTCTAGTTCTAGTATTTTCCACGAAGCTCTTATACAATCGTCCAGAGAAAGCTAAATAAACTAAAAACATATGCTATACTAAGGAAGAGGGAATCGTAACTATAAAGGACGCTATTCTTAAGCAGTCCACCCTCAGTCACATGAGAACCCAAACGTAAAAACGAAGTTTTAGTTACACAAGGCACACACAAAATATATAAAATAGACGAAACACGAAGCGAGCACACACACACACACACACACACACACACACACACACACAAAATCACGTTCACCTCCTATGATGTTTGACATTGGAAGGACCGACCAACAAAAGACCGAGCCCAGTCTCAACTAACCCATCCATATTTGCTCAAACTGAACACTGCCTAACCTCGAATGACCTAATCCAACCCAAATCAACCCAACCTAATCTAACTTAACCTCACCTAACCCAGTCTAATTGTATTTAACCTCACAATCTCACAGAACCTTCCCATACCTAACCTAACCAATTCTGACGCAGCCTAACCGCATCTAACCCTACCTAATCCTACCCAGTCTCACTTAACCATACCATACCCGACCTAACCCAACCCAGTCAAGCCTAAAATGACCTAATCCAATCGAACCTAACCCAGCCTAACCCAACCAAATAAAAACCCAGCCCAAAACCTATCAAAACCGACGTATTCTAAAGCAATCTAACCTAATCCGTCTATATCTAGTCGAACTGAAGCCAACCCAACCAAAAATTACCTAATCAGACCAAACCCTGCCCAAAGTGACCTAACCTAACTTTCGGTCGCCCATGAAATCGCTTTATAAGAAATTATGCTCTCTGAAAGTCTACGGGTGTCACATTCCAAGTTTCGCCTGTTCTGTGTACACGTAAAAGTGTGTGTGTGTGTATGTGTGTGTGTGTGTGTGTGTGTGTGTGTGTGTGTGTGTGTGTGTGTGTGTGTGTGTGTGTGTGTGTGTGTGTGTGTGTGTGTGTATGCGTTCAGGGATAACTAGATGTATTTAAAGATATGGCTATGTATATAGAAATAGAACTTTGTGTGTCGGGTTATGGATATGTATGTGTTGATGAATCGACGTTTGTGAAGATGTTATCGTGTATGAATGAGTGAATGTGGGGCTACGTGTGTTGAGGTGGAACAACTTTTGCTAATGTGAGGTTGGGGTTACGTAGGTGGAGGTACAGCTGCGTGTTGAGGTTACATATGTAGAGGAGTGGGTGTTTGTGTGGAGGGATGGCGTGTGTCCTTGGAGGCGAGGCTATGCAGAGCTGTGGCTGTGTGTCTGGAGGTGTGGTAGGATGCTGGTGTGGTTCTATGTTACGTTGGCTTTGTCTTTATGTCTGTGTTTTCGAACGTGTTCATGTGTGTGTGTGTGTGTGTGTGTGTGTGTGTGTGTGTGAGGCTGACCATGGCGGCTAACACACCAACAAGTAAACACATTAAGAGTTTAATTAATAATTCTGTTGATGATGTTAAAGTCGGCATTGAATATTTAAAGCAATCAATTTCTAACTCTACATCTTCTAGAAGGCTAATTTATAATGTGTTGAACCCTACCTTAACAGTTCACGAGATCTATAAATGTCGTGGTAAAACTAGTGAGGTACACAGAATGGCATTTAGTCGGCTGCGGGTAATCAGTCATAATCTGGCTATTGAGACGGGCCGTTGGAATCGGCGTGGACGGGGACGTCTCCCGGTAGCAGAGCGGTTCTGTCCATGTGGTGCTGTGCAAACAGAGTTGCATGTACTGGAGGTGTGTCCACTGACTCAGCACATACGTACAGACGTCGGAATAAGTTGGTTTCCTTTTCCGTGTTTGTAACACTGCTCGATTGAGAGGTATCCCCTCCCCCTCCCTTCCTCATGGTCCCACACTCCCACCAAACCCCCACGTTTCTCTCCGCCCCATGACTCCACCCGGTACCCTCCATACTCTTGCTCACAGCCAGCTAGGGGTTTGTGTACTTCAAGCACCTCTCTAATTACGTGTAGTCCGAACAACTAATAAAGGAATAGTACAGTACATATCATAATGCAAGTTAGAAGATTTACTACACACACACACACACACACACACACACACACACACACACACACACACACACACACACACACACAGAAATAAATCTGCTGTGATTAAACATTGCGGTAGTAGACACCTCTTTTACACACACACACACACACACACACACACACACACACACACACAAACGCACAGAGAGAGAGAGAGAGAGAGAGAGAGAGAGAGAGAGAGAGAGAGAGAGAGACAGACAGACAGACAGACAGACAGAGAATTAGTCTTGTGATTAAATGTTACGGTAGTAGACACCTCTTTGACATACACACACACACACACACACACACACACACACAGAATAAATCTGCTGTGATTAAATGTTGCGATAGTAGAAACCTCTTTTACACACACACACACACACACACACACACACACACACACACACACAGATAGAGAGAGAGAGAGAGAGAGAGAGAGAGAGAGAGAGAAAGAGGAGTTACAAGGAAAAGTTAGGATCTAAATAACTATCCAGCCCATACCGTGGAGATACTTCTTGTTTGCCTGGGAATGCATATCCAATTCACATTTATTCTAGTGTAAGATCCTGCCGATGAATCCCTTAAACTTCTCTACTGTAATGTTAACAACGTCCATGTTGAGTCAGTTCCACATGTGGAGCTGATCTTGCACGTGAAAAAGTTTTCACGTAATTCTGCCGGTAGTTTTTTTCATTTACAGCTCCCAACCATGGTTGTGTGCCGAGTCCGTGTTAAGAGTAAGCAACTTTCTATGTAATGATTGTGAAACCCAGGGGCGTACCTAGAGATTTAGGGGCCCGGGGGGTTAGGTTCATTGTGGGGCGCCCCTCCAGGAGGGGGGCCCCGCAAAGAACCTAGCCCCCCTTATTCTCAAAACTTATCTAATATCTCAGCCGGGATTGTCGGGATGATAAACATACATATTTTTAAATATTAATAAAAATCTTATAAATTTTTAAGGTTTTGGGGGGCCCCCCTCAATTGGGGGCCCGGGGGGCAGTTTCAAACAGCCCCCCTCGCCCCCCCCCCTCAGGTACGCCACTGGTGAAACCCATTCAGATTTTAAACACTGTAATGAGCTGACCCCGTTGTCTACGAGTTTCTACTAAAAAAGTCCCACAGCCCTCAGGCGAAACTGATACCTTAGTCTCCTGAACTCTTTTTAAGTCTTTGTGTGTCGACCAAAATTCCACAGTAACTGAGGAAGTGGCCGTATTAAGGAGATATAGACTGTGAGAACAATCTCTTTATTCCTAGAGAGAGAGAGAGAGAGAGAGAGAGAGAGAGAGAGAGACTTGGAATGACAAGAACAATCAGGAGAAATAATGATAAAAAAAAGTGGGTGAGAGGAGAAACAAGCTGAGAAGAGGAAAACACGCAGGTGAAAAAA
>NW_027643584.1:167500-172500 GCF_032717465.1 Coenobita brevimanus
AGTTACATACACACATTTTCCCACCAGCAAGTTCCATTAGAGAGTATTGTGTGTGTGTGTGTGTGTGTGTGTGTGTGTGTGTGTGTGTGTGTGTGTGTGTGTGTGTGTGTGTGTGTGTGTGTGTGTGTGTGTGTGTGTGTGTGTGTGTGTACAATCTTATCAGTGTGACGTGTGCGTGTGTCGTCTTGTGTGTATATTTGAAGTACATGTGTAGGTAAGTGTAAACAGTCTTATCAGTATGACGTGTGTGCGTGTGTGTATGTGACGTTCATGTGTAGGTGTGTATGTGCGTGTGTTTGACGTGTACGTGTGGGTGTCTATGCGTGTGTATGTACAGTCGCCAAACTTTCCACCTGGGCCACCCCGCCATGAGAGGTGGGTAAGGGGTGCTGGCAACAGTGTAGGCTATCTGTTTGTTCGTGTGTACATGCTTGATGAAAGTTCGGATCATCACCTCTCGTTTTCCTTAGTGAACCTCAGTCAAAGTTCATCCCAGTAATCAGTCGACAATTTTTAGGCGATAGAATTTCAAAGGAGCTTCTTGAAAGTGTTGGATAATGCAAGTATTGAAAACAATAAGTAAACTAATTCAAAAGGCCGCATCTTTACATATATTATATATTTAAAAAAGTATTCTTTTTCATTATTACATGATAAACCCATGGCTAAAAAATGTCTACTGCATATTGGGGGGGAAGAACCGTCGTGTGACCGGCTCTTATGGTTGAAAAGTAGATACCTGTGTCTGACTGTTCGTTTTGCATTTAGCCAGTCCTGGGCCGGTCTCGATTAAACCTATTGAAATACCATTCTTGATCCGAGACATGATTAGACAAGTTAGGTCATTTCGTTACAGGATTACTCATTGGGAGGATATTAATTTAAACTAAATAGGAGAGTTAGGAACTGTAGATGTCGGAGGTTGAAACTCGTTCGTTGAGGCAGAATACTGCCTTGAGTCAGCTAGTCATGAGTCAACCTTTCGTTAACAATAGAAAACCTAAGCATCTCATCACTTAATCATTACGTGGATCTCTGTGCTTGCAGTGCAAACACGGCAATTGTTTTAATAGTTGATATATATTAAATATTTGAAACAGTACTGTGGGTGACGTGGTAGTTAACGCTTCCGCCAGGCGATCCGTGTGACGTGGTTCCACTCCCGTCAGGAGAGATGGGTTTCTCCTACTAAACACCAAGCCCTTGTCTTATGACCTAGGTCTTGGTAGCAGCCAGTCAACAACCAACATCACATATCCTCGCACTCAGGACCTCGGTGACGGGGGCTAAAGCGAGGTTCGCGGGATAAAAAAAAAAAAAAAAAAAAAAAAAAAAAAAAAAGTGTTCCAGCCTGTAATGATAATTTCATGTTCGTTATGTTGCATTTACCAATCACATAAGTAATATCACAGGCAATGGTGATATAAATGTCCAAACAATTCATGAATCAATAAAATTAAGCTTAAAATGACTGGAAGCTTTTGCATACTGTGGTGAAGAGATGGTGTCTTCATCTTGCTATAATGTGAGATAATGTTGTTCGGTGAATAATCGATGAGCATGTAAATGTGTGACCGCACATATAAGCGGCACCGCTCACAATCAGTTTTCCTTGCAATGTGTAATTCAGTAATACGTTAGACGAATGGACTATAAAGATGTGCTGTAATGATCATAGTCATATGAAAAATGGTTCGGTAAATCATTATCATAGCTGATATAATAACCACATTCGACAAAAGTATGCATAAATTCTCTGCCTGCTGAGGTGACAGTATTTTAATCTCCTACCTCTTCGTGGTGCACCACAGAACACATGAAAACATCTGCCTGAAGTACTACCAACGAGGAAATAAGCAACCGTTAACAGAGTCTGAACATCATCCTAATGTTTATTGGTCAGTGTCATTCATGGTGTGAATATGGCAGGCAATCTTACTTGTAACTGGTTGTAGATGTTAGGTAAATGCATTCATCTTCAACCTATACTGATAATGGTATCAAGTGATAACCCTATGAAATGGAATTACTGATATAATAAGAGAGTGTGAGAGAAAGGCTTGGAGTGATTCCAGTATTTAGTGCATTAACATGTTATTGTAACAATGTAAAAACAACATAGAAAATAACATGTTTAGTATTGTTAAAAATGTAAATATTTGGTAGATTGCCAATGGATCTCAAAAACTAGTTCGGCAGTTATTGTCACTGGCTGTATGAATAACGTAACCCCCTCCCCTCAACGTCCTGCACCTGCCCTGGACTTCACTATGCCAAGCTCCCCCCTTAAGCAGCTCTCCCACCGGCTCGACCAGTTGCAGGAAACCGGTCGCATGGAATTGTTGCATGTCACAGGTTGCACGGACCAAGGCCAAATATGTATAGTATAATATATATTATTGTATTATAAATAAAAGTTTATGTTTATATAAGAATATTATTTATATTACTTTATTATAAAATGTATATAGTCATATATCTTTGGCCTTGGTCAGCGCGACCTGTGGCACACAATAATTTTTCGTGCGACCAGTTTCATGCAACTGGCTGAGCCGATGGGAGAGGCGCCTTACTCCTGAGACATTTTTCTCACCACCTAACTCCGTACCCAGCCATCTATGGGATGAACTCTGACTCTGACAGAGGTTCACTATGGACGAAGAGAGTTGATGATCCGAACTTTCGTCGAGCATGTACACACGAACAAACATATACACTGTTGCCAGCACCCGTTACCCACCTCTCACGGCTAGGTGGCCCAGGTGGAAAGTTTGGCGACTGTACGTGTATGTTTCGTGATGTGTGTATGTATGTATGTATATATGTATGTAGTGTGTGCACATTTGTGATATGTCTGTAGGTCTGTGTGTGTGTGTGTGTGTGTAATTCACTGGGTCGGTCAGGATCACTTGATGGTCGTGATCGTCAGCTTTTACCCTCCCGGAAGCGAAATTTTTTTTCCTGCCCAGTTCAGTCACTTTGCACATATGGCAACGTTGCCCTGTGTTTAGTTTGGCAACGCCGCGCAGCAGTGAGCCATATCGGATGCCAGGTTTAGTATTCATCACAATTATTTACCTTTTTTATGCTTGACTATAAATATAATACCTGACTATCTATATTTTACATGGATTGAAAGAATAATAGAGACATAGAGGTCATATAGTTTTCGCTGCCTTAGCTTAAATAAATATAAAAAGGGGCCATACCACTGTCTTTACTTCGTCACTCGTCTGCTGAGAGAGAGAGAGAGAGAGAGAGAGAGAGAGAGAAGATACTCTCTACACTTTGCTAAAATTAGTTATATGTTGATTTAATGAAAATGCGGTACGTCTTAGGGGTGGTACATGACTGTTCGTTGAGAACACTTATCAGTAACATATGTTGTAGGCCTATACTACTTTCCCTGTCATTTCTTGTCATTGCTCCCAGACGTACGATTCAATCAGCTGTGTTTACAATCGGCAATGGCGCATCACAGTGAGTTTTTTTTTTTTTAATTCCTTGTTTCTCTTGATTTACTTATTTTGCACACAATGGTCTATAATGTCTCATGTCTGACCCAATGCCTGTCATCAGCACATGGGAAATAGCATATGGTGCCTGGTGCTGTGTAATATTTAATAAAGATTATACCGTAACAAATAAAGTTTTGCATTTCATCAAATACAAAAACCCTTCAAGCATACTTAACATGAAATAAAGGACATGAGAACATGAAAATAATCTGAAATGTAACTTGACATATGATTTTACTAATATACCTAAGAAAAACAAGAAAATAATCTGAAATCTAACCTGACAAATGATTTTACTAATATACCTAAGAAAAACAAGAAAATAATCTGAAATCTAACCTGACAAATGATTTTACTAATATACCTAAGAAAAACAAGAAAATAATCTGAAATGTAACCTGACATATATACCTAAGAAAATGTCTAATGAAACATTGATATTCAGGCATCATTGATACCAATATTTCCCAGCTTGCAGCAGAAATTAGCAAGGTTAACCCTTAAGAATGATCATGAAAAGCGTTTTAGGTGATAAAATATTATGGGTCATTAACCTCTCTCTCTCTCTCTCTCTCCTGTAAACACAGCTGATTGAATCGTACGTCTGGGAGCAATGACCAGAAATGACAGGGAAAGTAGTATAGGCCTACAAATTATGTTACTGATAAGTGTTCTCAACGAACAGTCATGTACCACCCCTAAGACGTACCGCATTTTCATTAAATCAACATATAACTAATTTTAGCAAAGTGTAGAGAGTATCTTCTCTCTCTCTCTCTCTCTCTCTCTCTCTCTCTCTCTCAGCAGACGAGTGACGAAGTAAAGACAGTGGTATGGCCCCTTTTTATATTGATTTAAGCTAAGGCAGCGAAAACTATATGACCTCTATGTCTCTATTATTCTTTCAATCCATGTAAAATATAGATAGTCAGGTATTATATTTATAGTCAAGCATAAAAAAGGTAAATAATTGTGATGAATACTAAACCTGGCATCCGATATGGCTCACTGCTGCGCGGCGTTGCCAAACTAAACACAGGGCAACGTTGCCATATGTGCAAAGTGACGGAAGTGGGCAGGAAAAAAATTTCGCCTCCCGGAAGGGAGCTGAGAGCTCATATAGTCCGATCTAAGGGCAAGGCTGTGACCTTCACACACGCACACACCCGTCCCCTTGCTCAAGGGGGACAGTAACCACCCACTTCGTCAGTGAAACTTTTCGCAACCTGAGCGAGGCGCGAACTCCCGTCCACCAGTTGGCAAGCGGGAACGTTACCACTGCACCAGCGAGCGGTGTGTGTGCGCGCGTGTGTGTGTGTGTGTGTGTGTGTGTGTGTGTGTGTGTGTGTGTGTGTGTGTGTGTGTGCATCAGTACTGAGGCTGGGCAATTACAGGTAACTGAGGAACTTGGGCAAGTAGGTAGGCAAGAATAAACGTAAGTAGGTAGGTAAGTAGGTAGATAAGGAGGTAGGCAAAGTAGGT
>NW_027643584.1:177500-231903 GCF_032717465.1 Coenobita brevimanus
AGAAGTATGTGGTAATCATAGGGACATTTGTCTTCTTAGTGTAATAAGAAATGTATTTGGTAGGATACTTACTGACAGAGTTTGAGAAATAACAGAGGAATTAGTTGGAGAACAACAGGGAAGTTTTAGGGAAAGAAGAGGTTGTGTAGATCAGATATTCATTCTTAGAGATTTAGTGGAAAAGTTTCTAGATTTGTTGCGAAATGGTCCAAGAACATAACCAAAATCCAAATTTGTACCAAAAATCTGGCTGTTCAATAAATGTGTAGGCTAATGAAGCCAGTTTGGTGCGCCATGTGATGTCACGAGGGGTGGTGGGCGGAGCTTACCACCCGACGTGTGCAAGAGTCTACCTGTTGGAGTTATTTTACCATGGGAAAGACAGAACAGGAAGACAGAAGAACAGACACAGAAAAAGAATGATACAGCAGACCCTCTCTACACCAGATCAATGTGGGGGATGGGGGAAGCCCGATCCGATAAAGCCGATAATCTGGTAAGTCCAATGGCTCCCCCACAAGTTGGATTTCAAGCACATAATGGAAAATCTATCTATCTATCTATTGCCAGACGCCTCAATCCCGTACGGGGTGGCCACAAACAAATCGCCTCCATGTCGCCCTGTCCCCTGCCATTTCACTGCCCTGCTCCAAACTCACACCCCCCTCTCTCATATATCTCTCCACCCCATCCTTCCATCTCACCCTCGGCCTCCCCCTCCCTCTCCCCCCCTCCACCTCACTCACATACACTCTCCTCGTCAGTCTCTCACCCTCCATCTGATTTCCTTATGGTAAGTAAAATAATGTGATAGAAAATATTAGGGTAATAAACAGAGGTGGATTGGCCTTGTGGAGAAGATGGAGACTGAGACACTAGCTAGGACAATGTGTGTGAGTGAGGCTGAGGAGGGCAGAGGGAGGGGCAGACCAAGGATGAGATGCAGGGATGGAGTGGAGAGTTATATGAGAGACTGGGGTGTACGCTGGGGGAAGGGCAGTGAAATGGCAGGGGACAGGGCAACTTGGAGACAGTTTGTTTGTTGGCACCCCTTACGGGATTAAGGTATCTGGCAACAGATAGATGGAAAAAATAATGTCTTATTTGTCTGGCTGTAGACAGGTAGATAAACAGAATAAAATACTGGGCCTTACTTGTAACAAAGGCTTTTTGTATCCTGGCTCCCTCTCTGCACCATCTTCACCTTGTTCTTCAGTTTACTCACCAGACTGCCGCCTTCTTGCATCACCTTAGCCACATCTTTCGTCTCTTTGGTTATCTTTTAGACTTTCTCTTCTGCTTCCTTCATCCTGCAAAATCAATTTTCATAATCAGTACAACATTGTCATTTACAGTTGTATTCTTGGTGGATTTGGATATTTCTCAACACCACTTTTTGAGCCATTTATTGTGCCATCTCATCTCAGTGTGCTTTTGTATATTACTGATGCCAACACTGTTACTATACAAGCACCATAAATAACAGTACACAATGTTGACGTGTAATATACAAAAAGGGTTGTTATGAGGGAGGGTTGTATATGAGAGAGGGGGTTGTGAGCTGGGGACAGGACAGTGAAATGGCAGGGGACAGGGCGATATGGAGGCGATTTGTTTGTGGCCACCCCTTATGGGATTAAGGCGTCTGGCAAGAGATAGATAGATGGATAGATAGGCTGTTAAGGAAGAGCTGCTATCAAGCCTTCCTGTGCCCCCTACACCATTTAACCCTTTGACCAGACCTGATCCACTGCAGTTTTTATTCATGCTAACACCAAAGCATTTTATAAAACTAAAACAATTACTAGCAGTCACAGGCTTACAAAAACTAATTCAAAGTAACTTTCTCTGCAAATGGTCCATCTAAAAGTTATATTTAGGCAAACACTACATGATTTTACTCAGGCTGACACTAGTGCATAATAGATGCTGACATACACTACGTCAAGTAATACAGCATCAGTACAGGTACCTCAGGTTAAAAAAAAAAAACAGCATACATTCAAAAGTGGTATTTCCCTCCTCAGTTAGCTCAAGTGCTATTAAAAGTGTGACAGTCTGCCTCTCACATCCCTACCCCCGACGTTCACACTTCACACTTTCCGCACCCAACTGTCATCCTCCATCCTCTCCACATGCCCAAACCATCTCAATCTACCCCTCATCACCACAACACCAATACACTCCAGTCCCAACCTTCCTCTCAACTCTTCAATCATAAACCAGCCCCCCAGGCCTCACACCCAAGGACACACTACACATCCTTTTAATCACTGTCATTTCTGTATATTTGAGCCTACAGATCTCGTCTTCCTTTACTGCCCAGGTCTCACTACCATACAGCATTACACTGCTAACACATGCTGCATACAAAGGTCCCCTAGCATGGAGGGAGAGCCCTCTCAATGTCAGGGGAGGCAACAGCTCCCTGAACTTCTTCCAACCACTCCTCACTCTGGCCACAGACCTAGCTCCAGTCCCACCTCCAGCACATAACATGTCTCCCAAATAAGAAAACTCTTCCTTATACCCAAGAGGAGGAGGAGGAGAAAAAGGAAGAAGGAAATGATGAAAAGAAGGATGAGGATGAGGAGGAAAAGAGAAAGAGGGAGAAGAGCGCGAAGGAGGAGGAAGAAGTGGAGAATGATAAAGAGAAAGAGGAATGGAGAGGAAGACAAGGAAAGGAGAAAGAGGAGGAGAAAAAGGAGGAAAAAAGACGGAAGAGGAGGAGGAGGAGAGGACAGGAGAGGAAAGAAGGGGAGGAGGGGGAGAGGAAATGGGTGTAATAAGGCCGAGCTACACTGCTTAATACATGATAGGCCTACAGTCTTCCCCATACTTTTCAGCATTATAAAAACAATAAGAACAAGGATGACGAGGTTAATACAAAATAAAATGAAGACTAAAGAACAGTTATTAACACTACACCAATATATCTAACTGTCTATAGCATGACGACTCCATCCCGTAAGAACAAACATACCGCCTCCTTATCGCCCTATCCCCCGACATTTCACTGCCCTCCCCCACAGCACACCCCATACACGTAGCCACTGGGGGGGCAGGGGGGCACTTTGCCCCCCCTGGGAATATTTGGGGGAAATGCTGAAAGAGATTTTTGGCATAGTTCTTGTATGATAATACAATTTTCCTAATTTTACCACCTGTATATTAAACAATATTATCTATTTCCAAAAATTTTATGTGGAAGCAATAATTTCCTTTGAAATTGAAAGCTAAATATAATAAAACCCTTGGGAAAAAAATGATCATTTATAAGTTAACAATTTCCCGTGTCACCGTAGATGACGTGGTTAATATTAGAGCTGTAATGATGTTTTGCACATGAAGCCTGATGAGGTGTAAAAATGGCCTTCCTGTCCCCTCAGCCACATCCTCTCACCCTGCAGCCATATCCTCTCACCCTGTAGCCATATCCTCTCACCCTGCAGCCATATCCTCTCACCCTGCAGCCATATCCTCTCACCCTGCAGCCATATCCTCTCACCCTGTAGCCAGTTGCAAACAAAAACTGCACAATTATTACACACAACTGAAACAAGCAGAATTTTCGAAGACTGCATGAAGCCATTTTGATCACCTCAGACTACTGTACATTATACACGGTAAGGTGTGCCAGGGGCCTCGTTTGAGTGGGGGACAGGGGGACTTGCTTCCCCCCCCCCACTTTTTGGAGCCTGGGGGACAGTATCTTTTGTCCCCCCACTTTTCTAGGTGAGAATTTTCAAGATGAATAGCTTTACGCTGTTATTTTTTTTCCTTAATGGAAAAATCCTTTCAATGCAGCACAGTACAGTTCAGGTGATATGAAAATCATTCCCTGCTGAGAGGGGCAGGTGGCGTGGTCACCTGAGTCAAGGATTAAGACAGTTTAATCCCAGCAGATGTATTTTTACTTAGGTCAGTCTTGACGTATGCACCACCCCTGATGCCTGAGCCAGTGAGAATCAAACTAAAAGAATAAGTAGTGGAAAACAGAATTTCTACTGCCTACCACCACAACAGTAGTGCAAAACAGAATACCAGACTGGGGGTGGCTGCAGCAGCGGGTTTGAATTTATGCATATGTGCTAAGTGGAGAGAGAGAGAGAGAGAGAGAGAGAGAACCGCAAAGGAAAATAGAAAAAAACGATACGAATGTGGGAAAGTGTGTGTGTTCGGGACACTCACGCCAGATCTCGAGTTTTCATTGGCCCATCCATTCCGCTATTTTTCTTCCAGCAGCCAATCAAAATACAGGGTTTATTTCCGAACATAAACAGATAGTATGGACGCCATTGCATCTCGTATGGTACTTGCTGTGCCGATGTGTGGTATAATTCATTATAATTTCATAGGTTATTACGCAAAATAGCTGTAATTCCTTATATGCACAGAGAGATAAAGATAGCAGGTAAATGATGCACCAAGAGTATAGCGTTGACAGTCATTTTTTCAGTACTAAAAGTGCTCAAGAAATTTGTGGTACCGAGAAAAAAATTGAGGTAGAACGGAGGGAAGTTAGCATGCAGGTATCGATAATACTACCATCTACGAGAGTACCCTGATGACCAAGGATACTAGTGACATGGAGATGTCTTTGCTAGGGCAACTCCAGTGCCTTCTAATTTATTGCTGGTGTTTCCATTTTCTCTCTAATGAAATAGTAGACCTCTGGTAACATTATGTACTGAGTGTTTTTACATACTTGTCCTCTGAAAGGATTATTAGCTATTAACTTAAAGTAACTTCAAGAAAGCTGTCAATATGTGGGGAAAAGATAGTTTTTCTTTAAGACATTGGAACAAATGCGACAGTAATGATGTCAATTTATTTCTGATGACATAAAACATCAAATCTAGGAAAGTTTGTGGTGACATATTATGGGGAAATATTCCAAGTGTTTGCCCCCTGGCAAATTTCCTGGATACGCCACTGGCTCACCCCCCTCTCTCTCACATACCTCCATCCCATTCTTCCATCTCATCTTAGGCCTCCCCTCCATCTCCCCCCCTCCACCTCACTCACATACACTCTCCTCGCTTGTCTCTCGCTCTCCATCCTCTCCACATGGCCAAACCACCTCAGTGTATTTTTTCCTAACGCTTTCTATCACGTTCACATTAACACCACAACGCTCCTGCACTTCCTCATTTGTCAGTCTGTCTTTCCTTTTAACTGCACATGCTCCTTTCAATAATCCTCTCTACATCCCCCACCCTCAGCGAAACATATTTCTCATTTGCAATGAGCCTGGTATGCTGTGGGTAACAAGACACCAAGGCACCGTGGAGCTGGGCATCACACATACGTACTCCCCACCCGACATTAGGTGACTGAGGGCGAGGGAGGGGGTAAGGTAACCGTTGATGTGGCAGATGCGATCATGCGAGTGTAGACGGCTTGGCGCCATGGGCTAACCGTCGGAGATGTACACCCTACCATCGCAAGAGCGACACTGAGGCTCAACGTGTTGAAAATCACTATGTCACTGCATCAGCCTCGCGTGATAGTGACATGCAAGCAGCGTGGAGTCAACCTTGTATGTGCTGCCCTCGCGCGGCGATGACGACTCACATTGGCCTTGACAATACAATGGTGCCACTGACATGACCACCCACTTCTGTGTGTGTGTGTATTTGTGTGTGTGTTTGTGTATGTGTGTGTGTGTGTGTGTGTGTGTGTGTAAAGACAAGCTAATTTAAGTTATAAATATAACCAAAATAATGAATTTAAAAGTCGCATTCTCTCTCTCTCATATAATTTATGATTCCCAGTATGGGCCTGGATGTGCCGCTCGTGAGTGTTTTAACTTATTTATTTTTATTAAGAAAATAGCGTATGTTCTACTGATTCCTTCAAATTATATTATAAACGTAATTGTTACATTACTTACCCAACTTAGAACTACCGTGAAAGTCGGTAAAAGTAACTACATTTTTTTCAGCACCACTGTAAAATATGTATGCCACGTTTCTTTATTGATGTACAAGAGCCATATGCATTACAAATTTACCTTCCTTTGATATGCTAGAATACTTACGTTGATATTGTATTAGTATGTGTGTACCTATCTGTGATGCCTATTACATATATAACAGAATCTACTCATCGCTCGATTAGGAAGTATGGCATGGCTGCACCCAGCGCCAGACCCCACCCAAACATTTGTTTTAAATTGGTGCGACTTTAATAACAACATTAAGCGTAATAATATTCCGCGAATATAATTTATCAAAATATTGTCTTGAGGAGTGAACACGCTGCGGTGTTGGCCAGAATGGCATTTATGGCTGAATACAAACCAACAGTATACTGTAGATGTGGTGGCCACCTCCCACGTCTCAAATGTGTTGTGCTTTCATTATCCAGCACGAGATATGCGTGTTTTGATGTATTAGTTTATAAATTTAACGCTCCATCATACCAAATATCAGCAGGATGGGTCATTTTAGTTTAACGCGGCTACCAACCTGAACATTTTTCCTTCCCTTCCAAGGAAATCTTTACGCATACTGAAGGGAAAGGAAAATCCTTCGAAGGGAAGGAAAAGTTTAGGGAAGGAATTATTTTAAAGAATATCGCCGTAACTGTACCACCAGTAAATCAAAGAAGAGAGAGAGAGAGAGAGAGAGAGAGAGAGAGAGAGAGAGAGGGGGGGGGGGAGCCTTTATTCTCCTTTCACACTTCTGTAAAATGTCCACGCCAGTTTTTCTATACTGCGTGGTGTTCTTTCTGACTTTTTCCTGCCGCCTTTAGCTGGAGAGTTTGGAGGGCGGGGGAGAGCCTTCTTCTTTGCTATCCTTATCTCATTCTAGTAGTTCAGTTACTCTTCTAGGAGCTGCCTAGCATGGGCCAACCGGACTATTGCGGTTATCCTCTCTTATGTTCGTATGTTCTTATGTCACTGCATCAGCCTCGCGTGATGGTGACAGGCAAGCAGCGTGGAGTCATCCTTGTATGTGCTGCCCTCGCGCGGCGATGACGACTCACGTTGGCCTTGACAATCCAATGGTGCCACTTGTACAAATTTTGTGGGTAATTCACTGTCAGATTTTGAAAACTGTACAGTACTGAACGTAGGCAAGACCATGGGAGATACTACATACAACTTAGATAACAAAGTAATTAGTAAATCAGAATGCGAGAGAGACCTAGGAGTTATGGTTAGTAAGACCTCAACCTAGGCACCAGTGTATTGATGCTAGAAATAAAGCAAATAGGGTCCTACGATTTATACCGAGGAGCAATTTTGCAACTTTATCTAGCATTAATAAGGCCACATTTAGACTACGCCGTGCAATTTTGGTGTCCGTACTATTGAATGGATATAAAGTCGCTTGAAAACGTACAGAGAATAATGACAAAAATGACACATGATGTTCGGAACCTGTCAAGTGAAGACAGACTAAAAAGACTAAATCTACACCGACTAGGAAGACGTAGAGTAATGGGAGACTTAATTGAGGTGTTTAATTGAAGGAAGGGAATAAGTAAAGGAGATATTAGCAAGGTACAGAACTTAAAGTGGGCATACAGGATAGAACTAGAAGTAATGGTTTCAAACTGGAAAAATTCCGTTATAAGAACATAAGAAGAGAGGATAACTGCAGTAGGCCGGTTGGCCCATGCTAGGCAGCTCCTAGAAGAGTAACTGAACTACTAGAATGATATAAGGATAGCAAAGAAGATATGAAGTGCTATGAAAAGGATGCAAAGCCACTGCACTGTATTTTTCTGCCACTGAACTGTGTGATATAAGCTGCAAAAAGACAAAAACCTAGGCCAAGTTAAGGCAACAAAAGTATAGTGTGTAGTTCACACTTTAAATCCATAAAGATTTTTGTTCATTCTCAGCATACAGTAATTGTCATAGCTCAGTGGCAGAGGACGACTGTACTAGGGTTCAACATCCCTTCCACAGAACTTCATTATTAGCGCCATGATGATGATCTGTTACAGCTCAACATTCAAGATGGCAAGTCTACGCCTAGATAAAATGACCTGAGTATAGCTGACGCCTAGTGATGTAGTGGGTGAAGGCACTGCGGCAGGATGGGGCCAGTCAGGGCTTAGATCTGAGGCACAGTTGAGGTTTGCTGATTACATTGCCATTCAGGATGCTGGCCAGCCTTCCCCTAACCCCACTGTGGCAGGGAATAAATATACTGTATGCGATGTATCTTATGGACATCCAGCTGATTTCAAGTACT
Organism: Coenobita brevimanus; assembly: GCF_032717465.1. Classification (NCBI taxonomy): domain Eukaryota; kingdom Metazoa; phylum Arthropoda; class Malacostraca; order Decapoda; family Coenobitidae; genus Coenobita; species Coenobita brevimanus. The sequence continues at coordinate 185,714 of NW_027643584.1, forward strand.
GTGTTTTGGTGGCAAAGCTGGGCTGCAATGCTATAAAAAAATATATATATATATGCCTGTCACCCCTTATAACAATACTTAAGACTGAAAATCATTGCGGATCAGCTAAGTTAAACTACTGCTTTCTCAAAACAAAAGGTGTCAGTCAGAAAGGTAGTCCCACAAGAGGTGAGGCGAGGTGTTAATGAGAGGTATTCCCGGGGGTGGGGTGGGGTGGGGTGGGGTGGAGGCAGGTGTAAGGTAAGGTGTGAGGCTGAACCCCATGTGATTACAGTGCTCCAGGCTGTCTATTAATATCTATATTTATTTATCTATCTATATTCTCACCAATCTAAAACCTAGGTTTGGGTGGAGTCTAGCCGGGGATTTCCCGGCGTACAGCGTTGCCTTGTTTCCTATACTCTCATTGGCTAGTGGCTGACCTGACACCGTTAGAGTTCGTCCGCTCCCATCTCGCCACCTGGCCTGACATGACTTCACCCTCTTCTGTGTGTGTGTGTGTGTGTGTGTGTGTGTGTGTGTGTGTGTGTGTAAAGACAAACTAGTTTAAGTTATAAATATAATCAAAATAATGAATTTAAAAGTCGCATTCTCTCTCTCTCATATAATTTATGATTTTTTACCTGGTTATAGCCTTTAAATTACACTCTACATATTAAAACTTAGACTTTCTTTCCACACCACCCAAGAGGTAAAAGTCACGGCGCGTTTTTTTTTTTTTTTTTAAGAGGTTTCCCCGATAGGCCTATTCCTCTTCTCTTACAGCATGTAAGAAATTATCATGAATCCTCATCAGAAGAGGTGAGAGTGATTTTCTTGGGAGACGTAAACTCTGGAGAGTTGTTTTCTTCATTATCTCTTGCTTCTCTGCGTATTGCTTCAATCCTGCTCTTGCTAAGTCCTGTTGCTGCAGCTGTTCGATGAATTGCCCTTGACACATCATCGAAAATTCCTCCGTACTGCTTCTCCTGCAGAAAATACTGGCTTACGTTGAAGGCCATTTCTTTGGCTTGACTATGTAGATGCGAGCGAGTTGGCGTAGCTGTCATTGTGTCTGCATCAACATAGAAAGTGAATAGTGGAAGCACCTGACAGAAGCTTAAATCTCCCTCCAATGGATTAACTCCCAGTATGGGCCTGGTGTTGCCGCTCGTGAGTGTTTTAACTTATTTATTTCTATTAAGAAAATAGCGTATGTTCTACTGATTCCTTCAAATTATATTATAAACGTAATTGTTACATTACTTACCCAACTTAGAACTACCGTGAAAGTCGGTAAAAGTAACTACATTTTTTTCAGCACCACTGTAAAATATGTATGCCACGTTTCTTTATTGATGTACAAGAGCCATATGCATTACAAGTTTACCTTCCTTTGATATGCTAGAATACTTACGTTTATATTGTATTAGTATGTGTGTACCTATCTGTGATGCCTATTACATATATAACAGAATCTACTCATCGCTCGTTTAGGAAGTATGGCATAGCTGCACCCAGAGCCAGACTCCACCCAAACCTGGGTTTAAGATTGGTGAGACTATAGCTATTTTTAAACCTATCTATCTATCCATCTACCTATCCATGTCTACCTATCTGTCTATATATCTATCTGTAGTTCTATAACATTTTCTCCTTCTCTCTCTCCCCCACAATCTCTCCCCACTTCCCTTCCCTAGCTTCCTCCCCACCTCTACCTCCCATTTTGTCTTCCACTCCCTCCACTTCACCTCTCTCCCCCCCTCCCTCTCTATCCCTCCTTCCTTCTCAACTACCCCCTTCCAAACACCCCCAGGGCCTCCCCCCACCCAACACCCCAGGGGAGGAAGACCGCCCCTGAGATTTACCTGATAACCCACGTGTACCTTGCCTACCTCACCTGTTTTAACTGTGTGTGTGTGTGTGTGTGTGTGTGTGTGTGTGTGTGTGTGTGAAGAAAATGTATGTGTAATTCATCATATGTACACTATTACAATATGCCTGTGTGTACGCCTTTGTGTGTATACGTGTGCGTCTACAAATATGTGCGAATATCCTAAGCAATAATAATATTTCCTTGTGAGTTGCCAAAATAATATTACTACAACAATATCAACGTTAATTTAGAGTAATGGGATTTATGGAGAAACAAACCCGCCACATAAATACATAAAGCGCTACATACATTTACAAATCTAGCTGAAAGACTTAAACGCATTATTATTATAATTATTATTATTATTATTATTATTAAAGTATTTGTTTAGATTTTACTGCTTAATTCTCTGTCTGTCTGTCTGTCTGTCTGTCTCTCTCTCTCTCTCTCTCTCTCTCTCTCTCTCTCTCTCTCTCTCTCTCTCACTTCCTGATAACCCACGTTCACCTGTGGCTTCGTCAGCAGGTTAAAGTCTTTTGCTTCCTCTCTCTCTCTCTCTCTCTCTCTCACACACACACACACACACACACACACACACACACACACACACACACAGATGAGGCCCCAGATAAGGTCCACCACTTCACACTCATTGTTTGTTTTCACGTCCACACCAATGACCTTCTCTCTCTCTCTCTCTCTCTCTCTCTCTCTCTCTCTCTCTCTCTCTCTCTCTCTCTCTCTCTCTCTCTGTTAACCCAGTATTTCTTTTATCTGTTTCTCTGAATTGGTCATGTTTCTCTCTCTCTCTCTCTCTCTCTCTCTCTCTCTCTCTCTCTCTCTCTCTCTCTCTCTCTCTCTCTCTCTCTCAAAACTTTACAATCTCAACACCTTCAGTCTTTTCACCTCCAAGTAATTTGTCTTCCCTAGGGTCATTTTCGCTTCACCCCCCCTATAAATCTTGCCCTCCTACAGCGTCCCCTTCAGCGTCTCAGGCGGATCAAAGGTCAGGGGAGGCGTAACAAAGGTCAAATGAGGTCTTATCTACGTTTAAACTCCGGGATTAGGACAGTGGGGGTGGTGGTGGTCGGGTCTAAAGTAATAATGAAATAGATCATCTAAAGTAATAATGAAATAGATCATCTAAAGTAATAATGAAACTTTATCTAGCATTAGTAAGGCCACATAGATCATCTAAAGTAATAATGAAACTTTAGCATTAGTAAGGCCACATAGATCATCTAAAGTAATAATGAAACTTTATCTAGCATTAGTAAGGCCACATTTAGACTACGCAGTACAATTTTGGTGTCCTTACTATAGAATGGATATTAATTCGTTAGAAAATGTACAGAGAAGAATGACTAAAATGATACATGACGTCCGGAACCTGTCATATGAAGACAGACTGAAAAGACTAAGTCTGCATTCGCTAGAGAGGCGTAGAGTAAGGGGAGAATTAATTGAGGTGTTTAAGTGGATGAAGGGTATAAATAAGGGCGATATTAGCAAGGTACTTAAGGTGAGCATACAGGATAGAACTAGAAATAATGGTTTCAAACTAGAAAAATTCCGTTTCAGAAAGGAAATCGGTAGAAATTGGTTTGGTAATAGAGTAGTAGACGAATGGAATAAGCTACCTAGTAAAGTAGTTGCTGCCTCTTCCATTGAGAGTTTCAAGCATAGGCTAGATAAACATATGACTAATAAGGGGTGGATATAGAAAAAAGAAAATCTTATAACCAATACTAATTCATAATTTTCCCTTTTCAGGTTACACTGTGATAGTCTCTATTCTCCTTTCACACTTTCCTATAAAATGTCCACGCCAGTTTTTCTATACGGCGTGGTGTTCTTTCTGACTTTTTCCTGCCGGCTTCGGCTGGAGGGTTTGGAGGGCGGGGGAGAGCCTTCTTCTTTGCTATCCTTATCTCATTCTAGTAGTTCAGTTACTCTTCTAGGAGCTGCCTAGCATGTGCCAACCGGCCTACTGCAGTTATCCTCTCTTCTTATGTTCTTATGTGAATGCTAAATGGTTCACGGTACTTGTCTCTCTCTCTCTCTCTCTCTCTCTCTCTCTCTCTCTCTCTCTCTCTCTCTCTCTCTCTCTCTCTCTCTTTCTCTCTGATGGTTTAGGCCTGTCACCCATTTTTCTTTACATCTCAGGTACACAAAAGGAAAATAGAGTCTGTGTAACATGCCTTTCATTTCAGGGTAATGACCGGGTGGGGGTGGGATTAGGGAGGTGGGGGAGGGATTAGGAGGGTGGGGGGAGGGAAGGAGAGGAGGAGGAAGTGGAGGGAAGGAGGGGTAGTGGAGGGAAGGAGGCAAAATGGAGGGATGGTGAAATGGAAGGGTGTGAGATGAAGGGTAGGTGAGAAAGGGAGGTTTGGGAGGAGGTGAAAGGAAGAAAAAGAAAGAAATGGAGAATGGAATAGTGAGAGAGAGAGAGAGAGAGAGAGAGAGAGAGAGAGAGAGAGAGAGATTATGGAGATGAATGAGAACAGCAAACCAAATTACCGAAGGAAGAAAGGATGGATGAAAGAGGGAGACGAAAAGAAAAGAAAAGAATGAAGAGAAAGGAAGGAAGGAGAAAGTGAAGGAGAGAGAGAGGCCAAGGAGGAGGAGGAGAGAGATTAAGACAACAAGAGGGATTAAGGGAGGGAGAGGGGGAGGGAAATTTCATAGGAAAGACTGAAAAGGAAAAGTTACATCTATAATACTGTATCAATTTCATCTATAAGGTACCACGCTAGGGCTGTCTCATACAGGACCGGTGTATTGGTATTAGTGGGGGTATTTTACTTTTAGGGAGCTTCCTAACACCTCTTCCTGACCGATTTATTTCTGCTTCTGCTCCGTTACTATATTCTACTCATGCAATCGATGACGATATGAAGACATAGGAAGCCAACCAGGGGATAGTAATGAGTCGTTTGGAGAATAAATCGGTAAGGAGGAGGGAAAAACACTGTTGGGAGGAGACTGGTATGTAGGGAGAGTACGGTTTCTATAGGGTCACACACACACACACACACACACACACACACACACACACACACACAAAACCCCTACCCCGTTGCTCCGGTGGGCGTACATGCATGCATTCAGACATATTTATACATACAGTATATACATGCATCATATATATATATATATATATATATATATATATATATATATATATATATATATATACAGTACATAGAGAGAGAGAGAGAGAGAGAGAGAGAGAGAGAATAAACTGGCTTAAACCAACACCAACAGGAGCATCGCTCATTGTGAAAACATTGTTCACCTGTGTCAAGATTTTTTTTTGATCGATTGAAGGCAGGTGTGCTAAGTTTATATTTTAGAATAAAGCATTAGAATGGCCATACAATATACATCTCAAGCCAAAAGCAATGCATTCCGTCGGACAAGCAGACAAAGCAGCTGGAAGGTGAGGTGAAGAGTCAAGATGCAAAATACAGAGGAAACAAAGGCAAACATTCTCTGAGGCTCACACTGCGTTCACGTCCCTGGGGATTGTCATGGAGGGCTGAAGGGAATCACAGGTCACAAGATCCACCTGTCCATACTTGCCACTCCTTAACCCTTTCTTCCCTATGTTGCTCTCTCTCTCTCTCTCCAAACACACCACAACAAAATGTAAGCAAAAACGTATATATATATATATATATATATATATATATATATATATATATATATATATATATATATATATATATATATATATATATATATATATATATATATATATATATATATATATATATATATATACGTGGAGGGATTGCATATACCGGTAATGACTTTATTGACGTGGAACAATGTGTACAAGTCCTGGAGTATGATAGTGAGAGAGGGGCGCGCACACACAACACATACACGCACGCACGCACACACACACACACACACACACACACACACACACACACACACACACCAGAATATATTGTCCCTTGAGAATTAGCCTCCCTCCTCAGGTCACACACACTCTTGGCTGCCTTTCATTTTAACTTCCTTCTTCCTTATGTATTATGAAACTTATCTCTACATCAAATCCTTTATCAATACCCCTCTTATGTTTCCTTTTTTCGCTCGAGAGAGAGAGAGAGAGAGAGAGAGAGAGAGAGAGAGTAGCACCAGACAGGTGAAGATGTCTTTCCAGATTAGATGATACACCTGTACTGGTCATCAAATGGACTCCTAACCTCACTCACGCACCTCCCACCCCACCAGCCACCAATCACAGACATTCCAGTGGGAAGAGAGTGGGATGAGCTTCTCCGCCACCTCTCGCTGTCGCCACTTTCAGTCTTTGGGGGTTTCATTTCTTGGAAAAGCCAAATCTGCTCTGTGTGCGTGTGTGTGTGTGTGTGTGTGTGTGTGTGTGTGTGTGTGTGTGTGTGTGTGTGTGTGTGTGTGTGTGTGTGTGTGTATGTGTGTGGAGGGTGGGTGATGGGTGGCATACGGATATATGTGGGGAGAGTGTTATAACCGATTTAATTTAGCCCAGTCTCACCTAACCTATCAATATTTGCTCGAATTGAACCCTGCCTAACCTCGCATGACCTAATCCAACCTAAATCAACCCAGCCTAATCTAGCTTAACCTCACCTAACCCAGTCTAATTATATTTAACCTCACAATCTCACCTAACCTTGCCATACCTAACCTAACCTATTCTGACGCTGCCTAACCCTATCTAAAGCAACCTAATCTCACCCAGTATAACTTAACCTAACAATACCTGACCTAACCCAAACCAGCCAAGCCTAAAATGACCTAATCCAACCAAACCTAACCCAGCCTAACCTAACCTAATATAACCCAACCTAAACATAGCTAAAAACGAAGTATTCTAAACCAATCTAACCTAATCCGTCTATACCTAATCGAGCTGAACCCAATCCGACATAAAATTACCTAATCAGACCAAACCCTGCCCAAAGTGACCTAACCTAACTTTCGATCATCATACTTTCGCAAAGAAATTTTGCTGTCCCAAAGTCTACGGATGTCACACGCCAAGTTTCGCCCGTTCTGTGTACTGTACCTACACTGTCTACTTGCCTGCCTACCTTCCTGCCTCCATACATTACCTGCTTGCCTGCTTACCTGCCTACACTGTCTACTTGCCTGCCTGCCTTCCTGCCTCCATACATTACCTGCTTGCCTGCTTACCTGCCTACACTGTCTACTTGCCTGCCTACCTTCCTGCCTCCATACATTACCTGCTTGCCTGCTTACCTGCCTACACTGCCTACTTGCATGCGTACCCACCAGTATTACCTGCCTGTCAACCTACATTACCTCCCTACTTGCTTCCTTTGTCTACCTACATAACCTGCTGGCCTGCCTACCGACTTAAATTAACTGCAGACCTGTCTACCTGTCTTATCTACTTTACCTGCCAACTTGCTTCCCTGCTTGCCTACCTACATTACCTTTCTATTTTGCCCGAATCTCTCTCTCTCTCTCTCTCTCTCTCTCAGTTCGTTTGCCAAGTAGTTAAAAAACAGACCAGATCCACTTCTTCCCTCTTCTTCACCTCCTCCTTTGAATCCTCTATTCTTTCCCTCTTCTCTCCTTCTCACCTTGTTTTCCTTCCTACTCTCTTTTCCGCTTCCCTCCCTCCTCCATTCCACTTCATCGCTCTCTCAGCGTCCCACTCTTCATTTTAATTGTCTCCTTGTACCTCATGGTTTAAGACGATATATGTGTTTTATATTTTTCGGTTTGTGTGTGTGTGTGTGTGTGTGTGTGTGTGTGTGTGTGTGTGTGTGTGTGTGTGTGTCTGTGTGTGTGTGTCTTGAGTAATATTTAACATGTTCATCACGATAAGGTCATGTATTAGCCTTATTGTTATCTCCAAAGTATTTTAACCAGGCTAGGGAAGACATGGAAATCTGGAGTCCCATTAATCCTTCATTAACCTTCTTCACTAGAAAAAATCCATCCAAAGTGAACTCTTATCATCCATTTGTACCGTGATTACAATGAAATACGTCTTCGACCTGAAGGGATTAATGACTGCATTTTCTGTTGTCCTGGTGTTGTGTGTGTGTGTGTGTGTGTGTGTGTGTGTGTGTGTGTGTGTGTGTGTGTGTGTGTGTGTGTGTGTGTGTGTGTGTGTGTGTGTGTGTGTGTGTGTGTGTGTGTGTGTGCTTTTTACATATTTTGATGAGTAATTTTACAGGCTTGTGGTTTTGCTTAGGTCAGTTTCCATTTCTCTCTCTCTCTCTCTCTCTCTCTCTCTCTCTCTCTCTCTCTCTCAGTTCATTTTGCTGTCTGCTTTTATTGTGCCATCTCTTTCTGTTTTTGCAGTTCTTCTCCCTGCCCTCCCTCTCATGCAGGCGCTGCCTTTTTTGTCCTTCTCCAACTTAACTCATTTCTTCCATTCTTCTCTGCATCAGCATTCTTCGTCCTATTTTGTTCATGTTTTTCTCTGTTGTTGCTGATATTCTTCTTTCTTGTTATTATTCTCTTCCCTGTTAATTTTCATTTTCAGTCGCCATCATCATCATCATCATCATCATCATCATCATTATCATCATCATCGTCGTCGTCGTCGTCATTAATCATCAATCATCATCATCATTATCATCGTCGTCCTCGTCGTCATTAGTCATTATTCATCATCAGCATCATCATTATCGTCGTCATTAATCATCAGTCACCTTCAGCATCATCACTATAGTCGTCTTCGCCGTTGTCGTCGTCATGAGTCACCATTCTTCTCAGAAAAACATCTGAGAAAGTTTCCCACAAAAGACCAACGTAGGCAAGGAGTTGTGCAGTAGTTTATGGGGAAGCATCAGATTAGATGAGTATTAGAGATGCATTGCTGTAAGATTTAGTTTCGGGTCTTAGTTGTGTCTAATATTTATCATTAAACATGGCCTAGTTTGTAGTTGCAAATACTGGATCCAAATTTGCTGACAGTACAAACTAAGCGACACACCGTACAGAGACAAATAATTCAGAGGAATCTTGATGACCTGTCCAGTTGAGCCAGACTTCGAAACAAGTATTTACAAGTCGTTGATGTACAGTAAGTGTCTGGCTTCCAACCCTCTGTTAAACATGTTCATAACTAAAGAAAAAAAAACTTCCTCTGAAATCTCAGTGACAGTTTTTCTCTGCTGTATGAGGGTCCTTCTTTCTTTTGCCTGCCGGCTACTGCTGGAAGGATTGGTGTGTAGATAGGGAGCCTTTTTTGTTTACTCTATATTTGGCCAAAAAAGACATGCCATAGTCTTAGTCTTTTCTGTAACGAAAAACTTCAAAAGGGCCATTAGGTCTGTTGTTACTTGCTCTCCTCTCTAACAAGATCACCATCACCATCACCACCACCGCCGCCGCCACCACAAGTCTCTTTCCTCCTCCTCTTCATCATCACCATCGTCATGTACGGTATTAAAAGACTTTAAGCTATTCGTTTGTATCTCATCCACCACCATTATCACTACCACCACAACTGGCATCATGATCATGATCACCATCATCATCATCGTCGTCCATTACTTATTCATTCTCTACCTTCTCTCTGTACCTTTCCTCCTCCTCTCCCTCGTGCTGTCATTGCTTCCACCCATTACCCCCTTACTAGACATTACGCCATACCATTATTTTCTCCTTCCCTGCCTCCGCCACGTCATCTTCCCTCCTCACTCAACTTTTGTCTCCTCATTTAATTTTTTACCTACTTAATCTTACTTCTCGTCCCTGTATTTTTTTGTGCGTTTTTCAGTGGCTATTTATAACGTTCTTTAAGCTATATGTTTTCTGTTTTAATGCACAGGGTTTTCATGATATTCTGTATTGGTTTGTTTTTTTACCATTTATTTACGTTGTATTTGATTATTGCACAGGTGGCTATTAGATTTTATTTATTTGTTTTGCTTTTGTGTGTGTGTGTGTGTGTGTGTGTGTGTGTGTGTGTGTGTGTGTGTGTGTGTGTGTGTGTGTGTGTGTGTGTGTGTGTGTGTGTGTGTGCCGTTTGTACTCTGTGTATATATGTATTTTATAATATAATAATAAACAGTGTCTTAAATTTCATATAGGCCTACTTTTCTGTCGATTTCAAAAAGTGAAATATTCTTTATCTTGGTCAGTGTTCTGGCTTTGTTTCAGACTACATTTGCTCTGTAATCACCACCAGGTATTTTTCATGTTCTTTTCATTCTTCCTTTCATTTTTTTTTTTGACCCTACTCCCCATTTTACTTACGTACTCTGCTTTTTTTCATTTTATTCCTTCCTTTTCCTTGCCATTCTAATTCTCTCTCTCTCTCTCTCTCTCTCTCTCTCTCTCTCTCTCTCTCTGATTTTCATCTTCATGTACTTTAAAAAATTCTTTATGATGTCTGATTCCCATTTTTTCATTTACCCACATAACTTTGTCGCTGTGTAATGTATGCTGTTTATCTATTTGCAGATCCCTATTTATCATCATTAAACCCATCATCCCGTGTCAGTGTGCTGGTGAAGAAGTCTCTCAGGTAAGTATGCTGTCATAAGTATAGTGTGTTTAATATTTTTTGATTACCACCTACCATTTATTGCCGTCACCAGCATACATGGCAGATAGTTATGTTTTCATCCGTGTGTCAGTCTGTCCACTAGATCACATGGAAAAGTAATGGCAGGATTAGGATTAATATTGGTGATGTTTATGTTGACCCAAAGGATTAAATGAAATGATCTGGCCAAAGTTTAACTGGTGAGAAAAAATCGGTGCACAGAACGGCAAACAGTTTAACACCAAAGACGACGGCTGTTGTATAATGGCCAGTAATTCTGCCACACAGTGTTATAGCTGCTTTTGTGAGAATGCCATATATCGCTTGATTGTGACAAATCTTGTTTGGCATTGTTAACGTATGAACGTTCATATAACAGAATATTTTTAGAGGGGGACATCATGAACTATATTGATCATCTGGGATATCACCGAAACCTTCTTGCGTGACATATTTTTGATCGTGTGTGCATTGTAGTTCAAGGATTGTCGGATAGGTAATAGAAGATAACGTATCAGTAATTACTTAGCTTGGCGGAGGTCAACTACATTATGTCCTGGCAGTTGATGATACATTTAATTGTCTTTATTGTTTTCATGGAAATATTCGTTTCAGTGTGTGCATACGTTTGTATACTTCCACTTGTTGCCTTTCGATTTTCGTTTTTATTTATGTATTTATATATTTTTGGGTTGCATCTTATGCTTTCCATTACTCCAGTTTGGCCATTGTTAGTTGCTGGAGAGGGGCACCTTCACATGATGCCACCGGTATAACCAGGTGACTGAGGTACTTGATAATACAAACGTCCCTCAGCACCTGCCTATCCACCGAACGGAGAATGGTGGACTGCAAGAGAAGGACAACTTAAGCCTGCAGTCTACTAGGTTCACGTTTCAGATGAGCCTGGGGCACAACAACAACAACACGCCTTAATTACTCTGACTCGTACTCATTTCTGTTCGCTTTCAGTGTAAGTACTCCTTTTTTTTTTTCTGTTTTCCTCTCTACCTTTCGTCATATTTGTTTACACCTTGTGATTCTTATCATTCTTTGTTGTCTTCTTCTGTATAACTGCTCAGCCTTTCCCAAAACTTTCACTCTTGCCATCTCTAGTATTCATGTTTTTTCGGTTCCTGTCTCTGTCTTCCTTTTACTTGTCTTCACCTTTTCTTCATCTGTTCTGGGTTCCGGCATTCATTTACCTCCTCGTTTCTTGCTGGTCCCTATAATTCCCTGCTGTTCCTTACCACGTCATGTCTTTTCCTTCATGACTCTCTCTCTCTCTCTCTCTCTCTCTCTCTCTCTCTCTCTCTCTCTCTCTCTCTCAAAACTTTCGTCAGTTTGTCCTCTCGCATTCTTCCCCATCATGTTTTCGTTCATTATCGCCCGCTTTTAGAAGGCGGAGCGATAATGTTTTTGCCTGCCTCTGTGTGTGTGTGTGTGTGTGTGTGTGTGTGGGTGGGTGTGGGTGTGTGTCTGTGTGTGTGTGTGTGGGTGTGTGTGTGTGTGTGTGTGTGTGTGTGTGTGTGTGTGTGTGTGTGTGTGTGTGTGTGTGTGTGTGTAAAGCCATGTATGTAAAAAAGATATCTCGAATGCAATGATGTGATGGTTGCAACATTATAAGTATCAATAGCCTACGTCCACACATTCAAGGAAGTAAGGATGCAGGTGACTAGTTTTTCAGAATACTTGGATGTAAAACCTTCTTAAAACAGACAGCTTTGCCTGGAATGGATTTCACAAAAGGAATCTTATTAATCCATTCATTTCGATGATATCTTTGTATTTTATCGTAGGCTACTTCCAGAGGGTTTATTTAGCTTTGGAGACTTTTCAAAATTAGGAGGTAGAAAATGCCTCCATTAACCCCTTCACTACGAGAGGGATCTTCTAAGCTGAAGAAAATAGTCGGACGGTAGACTGATTAAAACGGAAAAGACGTCGTCGGGTTGAAGAGGTAAAAATGAGAGAAAGATAGAGGAAGGAAGGTGATTAAAACAGATAAAAGATAAATAGCAGGAAGTAGAGTAGAGGAAGTTGATAAAAGAAAGAGGAAGGAGGTTGAGAGATCTGAAGGTACTGGATTTGATTAATAGAATGAACGGAAAGTGAGGGAAATTTGAAATAAGGTGTTGAATGGAGAGAGGGGAGGATGATAAAGGAGAGAAAAATTTGGGAGATAGAGAGTTGGAGCAGGAGGTGTATCGTGAGAGGAAGGGAAAAAAAAGAATGACGCTGGAATGGTGTGTGCGTGTGTGTGTGTGAGAGGGGGGGGAGGGGGGGATGATTGGATAAAAAGATATCTGTCTGTATCAGTTCACAGACGGAGAGAGAGAGAGAGGGGGGGGGGTCCTTGGATAAAAAGACTCAAAAAGACTGTATTTGTATCATTCCATAAAAGAACCTGTACATAACATTGGACCTGCTCGGAGGGAGAGTAGTAGCCAGAAATAACCCTTACTAATGCTAGCAAAGTACGAATGAGGGACAGGGTGTCAGTTGGAAGAGCGATGTCTGGGTAAATGAAATTGTAGTACTGTCCATGTTTGTGTGTGTCAGCGTTTACGTACGTCATCCATTAAAGTTGGCTTCCTAGCGTGCCCGACGATGGGATATGGCCAAAGAATAGATAATATATTTCACAAGGCTTAGCAACCCTACTTCCTACTCGTTTTCACATATTACCACTTCGGCACTACCAAATTTCCATGTTGAATACATGTTAGCACTGTTTCATTAAGGAACGCTGTGACGATTTTAACGGGGATGTTTTTACATGTCAGTGGGTCCTCAACAAGATTAGGACGGTGTGTTTTAATGAAATTTGATAATAAAGCTGTTCGCTGCCCCAGCCTGGGATCGTAATCGCGTACATTCGGACGGCAGACCACTTTTCCAACCACTGTAACACGTGCTGGCATAATGCAACGCAACCACGGTGTTGGTTGGAACCCTAGACTGGCAGTATACGCATCGCGAGATGAGTAGGCCAGCCACTGACCCACCACATCTCCGGCCACCAACATAGGGAATGCCTAATGTACTGTACTGTTTTTTTTGTTTTTTCTTACGAGTAGTACGGACTCCAGGAAGGACGTTTTAGTGGTGATACCCTCCCGTGTTTTTTCTTTTTTTTTTTTACGCGCGTTGGTCCTCCTTCGTGAACTTTGGCCAAACTTCAACCATTGCCTTCGATATCATAGCCTTTTCATAGCCACCAGCAACTTTTTAAATCTGAACTCCACCTTTTTTGTGATAGTTTCGCGAAAGCTCTTAATTTCTTTACTCTGTTTCCCAGCGAATAACGAGAAATAGAATAAGGATGATGATGGTGTTGATGATGATGATGGTGTTGATGGTGATGATGGGGATAATAATGATATCCTTTTTTCATTAGTCTTTCGTCGTTGTCTTCTGATATTATCCCGTATGTCTACCTTCTGTAAACTGTCGTCTTCTGGTGTGTATGCTATATTTGTAAATAATCATTTTTTTTTTTTTACAATATGCCGCTTCATCGTGTAATTATACTGAACTTTTCCTATGATAAAGACAAAACAAATATACAGTATAGTTGTAGAAGACCGGTGTTGTAATGAACCCTTTCATGGTGGTGACAGCTCTAGTACTGTGCAGCAGTCAGCGCCAGACTGTTTGACTCAGCTAACACTGAATCATACTGAGACAGCTATAGTATGAATTAACCCCAACATTCTGGGTACCAGTACACCATTCCTGTGTTTGTCTGTCTTGGGTTGAAATTATTAACTTCATTACCCCTTCAGCCCCAGGACGTAATGTTTTTATTTTATACTTGCTGCCACCACGTGATTTAAGTCAGACTAGAACACCCCAACAATGAAGGGGGTAATGTCGGCTACAGGTGTATTCGATTACTTCAGGTTGAAAAGTCTCCCGAAATGAAGAAACTCAGGTGAAGATAGCAAGAACAAAGGATGAAGGTTGAAGTAGTGAAGGCTGCAGAATGTCTCTAGTACAGCCATTACAAATGTGAACAAATATTCCAGTCTGTCGTGCAAGTGTTTTTACATCTAAGAGAATAGTGTGATGGTAGCCAGAGGTCCGAATAGGAAGTACTGATATAAGCTATAAGCCTTTCAGTCCTTTGGTATTCGTATAGCTGAATGAAATAATGTACAGTAGCCTTAAGTAACTAGAAATGGTGGACATTGAGACGGAACGGGATGTGGAAGGAATTTAATCCACATAATTTCAACGTAAAAATAACGCATCTTTACAGTAATTACTAAAATAGATATAAATATCCATTTTCAACCTGTAGCCTAAGTTAGTGGCTTCATTACGAGATGTATTCCGTCAGGTGATTACAGTCATGAGACGGTAACAGGACTGTGACCTAAATGTGTTCATCACAGTGCAGAGGTTAAGGGGGTGGACTCCAGATTTAGCCCCTTCAGTCTAATGACGTATTTTACATTTTATTCATGTTATTGTCTGACGAGTTTATTCATCATAGGACACATTTCGAAATAGACGACTGTTCTAGTGAGGCAAAATTTCAGGAGGTTAAATATTTTGTTTTTAGTCTTATATGGCCTATTCTTTACCTGTGATGTCTCAGTAAGAAGTTTTTTTTTTTTTGTATGCAGAAAAAACTGAATATACTGTTTACTGGTTTTGCCTTCTCTTCCTTTTGATTATTTATGGACAAATTACATACCCTTTCTAGCGAGGTCAGGGTTCAGGGTTGTTGAATAATTCATTCTGAGTGCTACTTTCAGGTGGATCTACAGTGAGTGACAAGCTAAATGGTTTCCTGTACTGCCATAAGCCAGTTATTACGCTGGATGGTAAGCATACAGCCAGCATGTGGTCACCTGGTGGTTTATTGGGCTAAGGCGCTCCTAACTCGATGTGGCCCATGATAGTTCAGCCCTAGGATTTTTTTTTTCTCACATAACACCCTTGAAGGGCGAGTGACTGGTCTCCTCGCCTTCAGTGTCTGGAATGAGCAGCCTGGCCAGGGTCACTACGTTCCAGGTGGAGCAACGCAGGTTGGAGTTTGCCAGTTCCTTCGCTTCTTGTAGTGATAAATTCAGGGATAATATGCTTCTTGTTTCCTTTAAAAGTCACAGCTTTGAGACACCCAGAATTACATGAACGGTAACTGTGTCATATTCACTTTCTACGGATGGATGGCTGACAGTGCATGAACAAAAAAAAAAAAAATGGAAAGGAAAATTGGTCACAGTTAACATAAGTATTGTAAAACAGTATTTTAGGATTTGGTGTAAAGTATATTATTAAAGCCAATGTTGGAGACAAAGCTTAATAACAGTAAAACATGAGTAGATGTATACAGTATAATTCGTAGCTGAGCATTACACAAAGAAATGAGAATTGTACAGAGACTGGAAGTAAGAATTATTACCACTGTTCCCTCGTCCGGAAATTTAATCTTCCTTATGCATACCCCTCTCCCTCCTCTTGCACTACCTCCTCCTCCTTCTCCACCACACCCCTCCTCCCTTCTCTTTCCTTCCATCTCACCTGTGCATTCGTTCTCACTTTTCTCTCTTCTTTCCGCCCATCACCCCTCCCCTATTTGCTTCTTGCCTTTTCTCTCTCTCTCTCTCTCTCTCTCTCGTTTCCATCTCGTCCTTTCCCCCCCATTCCCCTTCTCGCCACCTCCCTTTCCTTCCCTCTTTTCACTCCCTCCCCTCTCTTATATCCTCCTTTCTTTCCCTCACTGTTGCCTCTTACCCTGATGAGGCTGTGAGGTAAAACTTATAAATTAATGTAAAGCTGAAGGCAGGTGCTGTTTCACGGGGGGAGGGGGTAGGAAGAGAGGGAGGGAGGGAGGGAGGGAGGGAAGGAGGAAGGAATGAAGTTTGCAGGGAAGGAAAAGTGGAGGATGGAATAGGGAGAAGGGAAGAGGCAAGAGCGTCTCTCAGAGAGAGAGAGAGAGAGAGAGAGAGAGAGTTTTGAAAGAAAAGAAATAGAGTTGTAGGCTTGGACAGGGAAATGAGAGGTATTGAGAGGAGGGGAGCTAGAGTTGATGGATTAGAAAAGGAGGGAGCAGGGAAGAGAAGGAGGAAATTGAGAATGGAAAGGAAGGAGGGAAGAGAGAAGAGGGGGGAGGAGAAAGAGAGAAGGTATAGGAAGGTGGGAGGAACAGTAGGAGGAAAAAGTAAGGATGGAATGTTGAGGAAGATGGTAGGGAGGGAGGCAGAGAGAGGAAGAGTAGGAGGTTTGGAGGCAAGGACAGGAGGGGGAGGGGAGAGAAGGAGGGAGTAGGATAGGCAGGAGGAGTAGGCAGTTGAGGAGGAAGAGTGGGAGGATGAGTGGAAATGAGAGAGAGGGAGAAGAAAAGTCAGATGAAGAATGAGGGGAGAGGAAAGTGGGAAGGAGGAAGAGAAGGTGAGAAGATAGAGAAAGACAGTAAGAGCAGCAGGTTCAGAGGAAGGGTGGCGGATGAAGGGAGTCTTAAGAAAGCCGGTTGAAAAAATATAGGATAGAGGGAGAAAGGGAGGGAGAATGAGAGGAAATTGGAGAAGATAGGAAAGAGGAAGGATGGAAAGACAAGGAGAAGAGAGACTGCAGGGGAAGGATGAGATATGAGAATGAAAGAGGGAAGAGGGAGGGAGTCTTGGAGGAAACTAGGAAGGCAGGAAGGAAAAGAGGATGGAGACCCGGAAGAAATGTGGAATGAAACGAGAGGAGTGATGCAGGGAGGAAGGGAGGAGAAAGTGAAGGCGGAGAAATGATTGAGATGGGAAGGAGAGACTGGGAAAAGGGAGACCAGCAGGAAAGGAATAAGAGTAAGATATGTAGAATAAGAATAAAAAGTAGCTGGAGGAGGGGTAAGGAAATTATCGAAGAGTATGAAAGAAAAGGAGATATAGACGGAATTATTACAGTAGGAGAACATGGGAAGATAAGACAGTATCCCTGCAATGAACCCCAGCCTGAAGTACAGTAACGAAAGAGAACAGCTGTAAGAGAAGAATATCAGCAAAATAAAGGCAAAGGAAAGACGAAAAGAAAGGAGAGAAAAAGACGAAAACGTTAGCAAGGAACAACTGTAGGGAATAATGAAGGGGGAAGAGTAAGGAAAGAACAGGAGTAGTGTTGCAGATCAGCAGGAGAGGAAGAACGAGGGAGAATTAGTAATGAAGAAAGTAACAACAACAACAACAACAAAAGTGTTGTAGGGTAATACCGTTGCAGTACTAAGAGCACCAGCCGTGGCCTGGTAATGAGTGTATCCCTGCAGTGAACACCAAGTTTGTATATTAGGCATCTCACATCCACCCTCATTATTGGTCTCTCTCTCTCTCTCTCTCTCTCTCTCTCTCTCTCTCTCTCTCTCTCTCTCTCTCTCTCTCATATTTGGTTAATTTTTACGTTCATTTGAAATGAAAACAAGTTAAATTATAAACCTCATCGTCTTCGTTGCCTTTTTTAACCATTTGAGGGTATCTGTAGGTATTTTAATCAGGATGGCTACCCCTAAATGATACGGTTTTATTTACCTGGGTGAAATTCCTGCCGTATAAACAACAACAGTTTATATCGGCTTAAAAGTTTGTTTTGGTAAGTTGACATATTCTAGTAGTTTTTTGTGATCATCGTATGTCATCCATGTGACTCCTGATAGGTTGCATATACCCACCTGCCACCTAATCCTCACTTTACCACTTCCACTGTCAATCACTTCGCCTCATTCTTTCCCTCCCCACTGCTGTCTGTCAATTTGCCTTTCTGTGCCTTGTGTGTACTCTTCCTCTCTGTCCTTTGGTATTCTTGTGTCTACAACTCCCCATGACTCTCCCTGACTCTCCATTCCTGCCTCCCTGCCACCCTGCCTGCACCACTCCGTCACTGGGCCTCACTCGGGCCTGTCTCTGGTGAACACCACAAGTGCCAGTCTTGTCTCCTTCACTTTGTTTTAACTGCGGTCTAATTTGGGGTTTACGGCCGCGGGGTTTAGGTGGTCAGCAGAGGAAAGAGGGAGAGAGGGATGGAGGGACGGAGGAAATATGGGACGGATGAAGAGAAAATGAGGAGGGGAAGGAGAGGAGCATGAGAAGCGTGAAGAGAGATAATGAGGGAAGGAGATAGCATGAAGAAGATTGAAGGATGAGGAGGAAGAAGTGGAGGGAAGGAGATATAGTATGAGAAAGAGGTGGACGAGGAGAGAGAAGTGGAGGAAGAGAGATACAGTGTGGCAGGAAGGGAAAGTAGCTGAGATAATGGGGGGAGAGAGAGAGAGAGAGAGAGAGAGAGAGAGAGAAGTGGAGGAAGGGAGATACAGTGTGGCAGGAAGGGAAAGTAGCTGAGATAATGGGGAGAGAGAGAGAGAGAGAGAGAGAGAGAGAGAGAGAGAGAGAGAGAGAGAGAGAGAGAGATACAGTCTGGCAGGAAGGGAAAGTAGCTGAGATAACGGAGGGAGAGAGACAGAGAATGATGAAGAGATGGACGAAGAGAGAGAAGTGGAGGAAGGGAGATATAGTGTGGCAGGAAGGGAAAGTAGTTGAGATAATGGAGAGAGAGAGAGAGAGAGAGAGAGAGAGAGAGAGAGAGAGAGACAGACAGACAGACAGACAGAGACAGAGAGAGAGAGAGGGGCCTAATTTCATCAGTGGTAAGTTTAGTGCAGAGTTCAATCCTTTCAGTCTAATGACATTTTTCATTTCAATCAGTCCACCACCAGACGATTTTATGCAGCGTACGTGAGATTTCCTTGTTGTGAGGGCTTAGTAATGTATATATGTATCTACGCTTTCCTGTTTGAAAAGCCTCTCAGGCTGAATAAAATCGTCTGGCAGTAGCAAAATAAAATACCATCTTATTGGGAAGAGATTAACGGGGGATTTAAGCACTGCGCTGCTGTGGTGCGCTTGGATATATCATTCCTGCCAACACCAGACGATTTGACTGAGGCCAGAGATATACCAACAGTCAGAGGCGTAAACACTATCCCAAATAACCCTATAGGCGTAGCTGTTATTGGTGCCGGCACGACTTTTATTTAGCCTCACACCAGATGATTTTGGTAAAAAATGCTAGCCTTGTGAGGTGTAGGTGTTTATTCAAGAAAAACTTTCTTCTTTTCTTAACTTTGTCAAGTTACTGGTACATACTTTAACCGGGCGGAACCTTGCCATCTCTCAGTCATGAGCTATAGCAAAATTTTAACAACAGAATATGGTCCTGCTTACAAAGAAGTGCTATGGAAATGATGCAGAGCGGCACTGTTGCCTTGTTCTGCCATTGAGCTACGGGAAATAAGCTGCAAAATTACTAAAACCCTTCTGAGTTAAGACGAATGAAATATAGCCCTGATAAAGAGCGTTATGATGTGCCCCGTGTCAGTGAGAATGACACTTTATCATAAGGATTTCCCAGCTTTGCCATCTTATCCCCCACCATACCATACCTCATTGTCATGCCATTTCCACCCTTCTTTTCTTTTCTCCTCCACCTCTCTTTCCTCAGTTCTCCCTCAGTTTCTTGCAGCTACCCTGTATTTTCTCTCTCTCTACTTCCCTTTCTCCTCCTCCCATTTCTGTCTTCCATTCCCATTCCTCCTCTTTATTCTTCTTCTCTCCTCTCCCCAATTCTCCCTCACTTCCTTCTTTTCAGTCCTTTTCTCTCACACAAGTCATTTCTTCAACGTAATTACATTTTCCCCAGCGGTTAGCCGCGTGATAGACCAATGAGACTCTTGCTGTTTTTATTTCCAATACACATTTACTTCTTTACGGTTATTCTCTATCTCTCCTCTCTTTTCTCTTTCCTTCTTGTCTTCTTCGCCTAGCTCTTCCTCGTTCTGCAATAACTTCTCCGTATTTTATTACTCTGTCTCTCCTCCTCCTCCCCCATTTTTTGCATCACTTCTCATGTTTACTTCCATTACCTCTCTCTAATTCTCCCACACTCCTTTTCTCTTTTCGTTAAATCTTAAGCGTAAATAATTTTTCTCAGCAGATAACCTTGTAATGGACTAATAAGCCTTCTGTTATCTTTCTTGTTTGTGCACTAGGTAAAATAAGAAATAAGTATCCAGACAGCTGGTTTTATATATATATATATATATATATATATATATATATATATATATATATATATATATATACATAAATATATATATATATATATATATATATATATATATTTAATGGGTACAGTTGTTTTTGTTATCTCGGCATGGTTGCTGTGTGTGGTTGTGTGATGCATCTTGAAATAATTCCGTAGTAGTATATGGACCTCATTCTTATGGTAGTTACAACTTCAGAGCAACGGGCAACTCAGGCATTTTTGCATACCGGTCCCCAAATGGCAGTTTCCACGTGCTTACTTCGTTGAACCATACTGCAGAACGCGTCAGTTCGGATGCATACTATATTTTGCCGGGTATACTGTACAGTCGTTGCAGAAAGCATGGTTTTCCAAGTGATCGATGATTTCACAGAGAGCGTTGTTGCTGTTCGCGTTTTTTCCTAAGGCAGGTATTTTTGTAGGGGAGGACACTTTTTTCTCTCTCTCTCTTTAGGAATAGTGTTTTTTGTATATTTTGGAAAATTCTTACTTTGTTTTGTATCGATAAAATGAATAGGCAAACATATATAAGCTTGGGAATGTGATGAAAAATATTTTCCGACATTGTACATACTGCTTAAAAGTGTACACAGAGAATTAAAATTGTGGAGCGACTGCATTTCTGTGGAACTACACATAATCTCCGTCTGTCCCTCCTTGTTATCTTTTCTCTTCCTCCTTCCATTATATTTCCCTGTCTTCCTCGCCCTAAGAGTAGAGTGAGAGTGAGGGTGTGGTGGTGCTGGTGATACACAGTGTGGCTGATGGGGCCATTATCCCCGCCCTTACGCTAATCGTGGACGCGGAAATGACGGCCACGGGTAATGAGGGGGATGAGGAGCTGAGGAGAGGAGCAAGGAGAGATAAATAAAGAAAAAAGTAGGATGATTAGGGATATGGGGTAGTGGAAGAGAGGTGGATGAGAGGAGCAAGGAGAGAGGAAATGAGGAGAGAAAGTTAGTAAGATGAGGGATAGATGTTACTCAGGCCTCAGGGAGAGATGATGAGGTAAGCAAAGTTCCAGTAATTAAAGAAAAGCGAAAAGATAAAGGAAATGAGATGAATGAGAGAGAGGGATGATCAGCAAGGAAGGGAAACGGATTAAATGAGAGGGAGTGTTTTCACGCTGTCTTTTGACACTTGCGTTGCTTGGGCCAACCGACCTACTGCAGTAATTTTCTTATGTTCTTATGACAGAAAAGAGGGAGACGGGTGGAAGAACTGAGAAAGTAATGAGATCAGGTGAAAGGCAGAGAGATGAACACTAAGGAATAATACAGAAGAGACCTGGAAGTGAGGAAGAGGAAATGACAGAGATAAGGGGGAGCGATGTGGAACTGAGAGAAGAAAAGTGGTGAAAGAAGTGAGGAAGTAATGTCTGAAAGGAATGATAACAGATTGAGGGATCAGAAGTTATGAATGAGAGAGAGGGACGATGAGGAAGGGAGGGAAACGGAGGAAATGAGAGTGAGTGTTTGCACACTGTCTTTTGACACTTACGTTGCTTGGGCCAACCGACCTACTGCAGTTATTTTGTTACCTGCTTATGACAGAGAAGAGGGAGACGGGTGAAGGAACTGAGAGAGTAATAAGATAAGGTGAAAAGCAGAGAGATGAGGACTAAGGGATAATACGGAAGACCTGGAAGTGAGGAAAAGGAAATAACAGAGGTAAGAAACAAAGATGTGAAATTAGTAGAAGAAAAGAGGTGAAAGAAGTGTGGAAGTAATGACAGAAAAAATTGATGATAGACTAAGGGATCAGAAGTTATGATGGAAATGTGAGAAAGTGAAGAGGGAGAAGGAATGAGAGATAAATGGCAGAGGCTCAACAAAGTGAGAGAGTAATGAGAAGGAAAATAGCACAAAGTTCAGAAATAAGAGGTAACGAATTGAGAGGTAATGAAGGATATGCTAGGAAGTGACAGTAGGAACAGGAAAAATTAATAAAAAAACAGGAAGATGAGATGGAGGATAATCACGGGGTGGACGAGAGAGAGAAAGGGGAGGGGAGTAATGAGGAGAAAAGAAAGGTAATATTATTCGTATATGAGGGAACAGTAAAAAGAGATGGTGTGGGAGACCATGGGCGAGGTGGAGAGATAAGGTGTGAGAAGGGAGGGTGGTGTATTATTAGCAGAGGGACTGTTATCAAGTAGGGACAAATGCCTGAAAGTTTCTTTTGTATTAGGTAACTCACTGGATGTGGCATCAGTCAGTACCGTACTAGCTAGGTTATTAGCTAGCTATATATATCTAGGTAGGAAGAGATAGGCAGTAACGAAAGGTTTGGAGGAAGTGGAAGAGAGTAATCACTTCAGTCAAAGATATTTTGTTAGTGACGCCGAAGGCGCAGCTGTTGAGACGGAGGTCGTTTCAGTATATATATATATATATATATATATATATATATATATATATATATATATATATATATATATATATATGTGTGTGTGTGTAGTCAAAGCATGTCTTGAATACCTGATCCGATTAGGATCAAAATTGGCACATACATTGTTTGTGTGTCATGAAAGAAGTAATTCAGTGTTGGTGGAAAACGATCAGAGATCAAGGCCAGGGGTCTGGGTCAGAGGGTGAGGTGTTTTTTCCTGAATGCATGAACCGGTTCAAAACCGAATTGGCATATGCACTGTGTGTGTGGGAATGAAAAGAAGTGTTTTGATTGTAGTGCAGATCCGTCAAAGGTTACAGGTCACAAGACATGTGTGGAACTAAAAACCAGTACTTCGTTTTAGTGCTGATCCAACAAAGGTTACATGTCACTAGACAAATGATTTTAAGATGCGTGGACACACTGTGTTTGAAAAGCTGAAGGTGGTGGACAGGGGAAGACTGGCTGAGGAAGAATTGTGTTCTTACCGCCCCTACTTCTGAGGTAATGAAGGAGAAGTAACGAGAGAGAAGCAATTAAAAGCATTGAATGTGGGGTGTGGTAAGATGAAGAGGAGGAAGAGGAACACAATAACAACACTGGAAGAATTGGACGAGGGAATAATGACTAAAGGAAGAGGGTGAACTTGATAGAGGGGAGTGTGTCTGATTGTGAGAGAGAGAATTGGAAGATGAGTTTAATATAGCGTTTAAGTTAACTGTCTGATGATCTGAGGCAACGCTTGTATTATACTGTATTCAGGCTAATGTTAGGCGATATTATTCAGCTAAAACTGAGTTGCAAAAGCCCATTGATTATTAATGTCTACATGATCGGAATAACTTCCTTGTTTTATTCCATTTATTATTGGATATGTTCGGTTGAGAGTCAGCCTGGGATTGTTAATTCTGGTACCATACATTCTTACGATCGTAACAACTTTATTATTTTAGACGAATTAATTCAGCTGAGAATGGGTCATAAGCGACTGAGAATGTTCAAGGATGAAGTGAACATGAAAGAGAGTTGAGTGATCGTGAGGGAGTGAATGAAAAGATGAGTTTGAGTAAACGCGTAAGTGAAAGTAGCTGAGTGTGAGACAGTATGTGTGAGTGAAAGAATGTAGGCCAGTTTTAATAAGAGACTTAAGTTGTGAAGGTGTTAACATGTGACATTGAGGAAAATTAGAGTGAGTGATTATCTGAGTTACAATAGAGTGATTGTAATTGTTATAGTTAATGAATCAGTGATTCAGTATTAGAGAAAGAAAACAGATGGCCGAGTGACTAAACGAAGGAAAGAAAGCCAGAAATGTCAATGGAAGAAAATGAGTGAGTAAATTAGAGAGAAATTTTTACTGGTGAGAAATAATTCAAACTAAAAAACAAGAATTTCGAAAGTGTAAATGATATGTGAATGTGTAGCTCATTTCACTGGACACTGTAATTAACTCTCAGGCTCCTCTGACTAACCCCTTATGAATAAAATCGTCTGTAGTTAGTTGGAGTACAATGCAAGGCTTGACCCGACCATTAAAGGAATAAATCCCGTTTCTACTTTACTCCTCCTGTGTCTGGAATCGTCCCATTCCATTTACTAATGGAGATGACGACAACGACGACGATTAAATTCGAGTTCAGATTAAAAGGAGGGAACTCAACACTGCCAGCAAGATAAAGTAGGAGACCGAAACCTTGAGTAAAGAGCGATTGAGAAAAAGGTAGAGTACGAAAGTAATATTGGCTGGCTGTGTAGCAGAAAGGGAACTCACAATATCAGTGAAAGTCAGAATGACTGGGACTAAGACAGCATGAGGGAGTTAGAGTGAGTGAAAGTTGTGAGTCCCTTCAGTCCGAGGACGTAAATAATATTTTTCTCGCTGCTACCAGACAGTTTCACCATTTCAGGAGAACCCCTAGTATTGAAGACGTTAATGTAGACTGAAATCACTATTACTCTTAAGCTGAATAAAATCGTCTGATAGCTGCAATAAAAAATTACACAATGTTATCATGGTGCTGTACCGGTGATAAGAGTGAGATAGTAATAGCCATAAATTAGCTGATAAAAGATAGCTTACAATATCAGTGAGGAAAAGTGACACGACCAGCTGACGAAAACGCAAGCGAGTGTGATGAACTGAGAAAGGTTTGGAGGAAAACAGTGAGTGAGCGAAAAAGACTGACAGAATGAAGAAATGAGAACTAAAACTATCGGCGAGAGAAAATGTGTAAGCGAGTGAGTATGAGTGTGTGAGTGAGAAATGCTGATGAAAATATAATAATGATTGAAAGCGAGTGGCAGAATGAAGAAAGTAAAGTCAGAGAGAGAGAGAAAGAGAGAGAGGGTGGGGGGAAGGGGAATGATGCAGTTCAATACCAGTTAGTTACAAACACATCAGTAACTTTGTCGTATCCTTGCTCTTGATTTTGAGTTTGCATGTGTTTTGTGCTATACGTTTGTTTATGTTTTCCCGCGTGTTTTTGTTGGTTGGCTTGTATTTGTGTGTTTATAAGCGTGTTTGTGTAAGTTTGTGTTTGTGTTTGCGTGCAGTGTCATTGTGTGTGTGTGTGTGTGTGTGTGTGTGTGTGTGTGTGTGTGTGTGTGTCCGGATGTTATATGCTTAGTGATTTAAGTCATGTAAATATATGTGAGCCGGGAGTTATGAATGAATGTGTATGTGTGCTTATGTGTGTACCTGGTATGTGTGTTTGTACGTGTGTGTATACGAATGCGTGTGTGGGCGTGCAGCAATAGCCATAAAACTGACTTTTCTCATAAACCTTCATGAGCACACGCTCTCCCTCGCTTGTACTTTTGTCCCTGTTTTTCATACACACGCTCTCTTTGTCTCACTATCACCCTCATTTCAGACGCTCCTCCTCACCCTCAGTACTTCAGCCTCATGCATTTATATCTCTCTCTCTCTCTCTCTCTCTCTCTCTCTCTCTCTCTCTCAAATAATATATATTCGTTAGTTTTCACTATCATTTTACATCGTTTTTCTGAATGTATCTTCCATAACAGAAGTAAAGCGTAAAGTACACATCTGTCTCCTTCTTCGGGTCTTCTTATCTGTATCTTATCCCTGACTGTTCATCTTTATCATTCCCCCATCCCATCTTTCTTCACGTCTCTCCCCTCATGCCTTTTATTATCATTCCCCCATCCCATCTTTCTTCACGTCTCTCCCCTCATGCCTTTTATTATCATTCCCCCATCCCATCTTTCTTCACGTCTCTCCCCTCATGCCTTTTATTATCATTCCCCATCCCATCTTTCTTCACGTCTCTCCCCTCATGCCTTTTATTATCATTCCCCATCCCATCTTTCTTCACGTCTCTCCCCTCATGCCCTTTATACTCTTCCTGGTCGTCATATGTCTGAGTAGTGTTTTGGTCATTACAAGAACTTTTAGTACGTCGTCATTTTTAATGCTTGCCGACGCCAGATGAATTTAGGAAAGACCCTTCGTAATCCAAGGCATTAAAAATATCCTCCATTCACAGTCATCATAGCCTCCTCCCCCTTCTCCTCCTTCTTCTCCTCCAGTCATCATCATCATCATCATCAACATCACCATCATTTGCATCATCATCACCAGGACTATTATCATGGTCATCATCACCACCAGGATTATCATCATCATCACCACCAGGATTATCATCATCACCACCACCAGGATTATCATCATCATCACCACCGGGATTATCATCATCATCACCACCAGGATTATCATCATCATCACCACCAGGATTATCATCATCATTACCACCAGGATTATCATCATCATCATTATCGTCATCAGCAGCAAAATCACCACCATCATAATTATCCTCATCATCGTCTTCATCATTTTATACCGGTGTGTATGTAATCATTTCTTCATTAAGTTTGGTGTGAAATTAAAGCCATATTTTTCCGTGGCAGTTGTGCAAGGCAGTCAGCAGGAAGACCAGCCAGCCTTTCATCTTATTTTTGCCCACATAAAAATGTTTGAGTTGTCCCTCTCGTTCCACCTCATTAGTGAAGTTTGAAGCCACCACACACACACACACACACACACACACACACACACACACACACACACACACACACACACACACACACACATTATATATTTCACACCATTAAACATGCACATTTTTTTCACACTCCACCATCACCCTCCATCCTCATGATCTAACATGACCACCATGAATATATTATCTCTCTCTCTCTCTCTCTCTCTCTCTCTCTCTCTCTCTCTCTCTCTCTCTCTCAACATTACCCCCGCCGCACCCACAACTTTTGGCTTCAGTTTTAACCCCCCATCCCCCTCTCCTTTACTTAATGCAATTGCCACTATCATGCAGATCCACCCTCTGCCCCCACACCCCCACCTTAACCTAATCACTTCATTACCTGGTTGGGGAAGAGGTTGTGATAGAGAGAGTGGGACGGAAGACGGTGAGGAAAGGGCGGAAGAATGCAGGGAGACAGTTATGGGAGAGGTAGGAAACTTGGAGGAAGGGGGCAGAGGACGGTAGGGAAGGGGAGGGAACTTGTAGTACAGGTAAGGGAAGAGGGGGAAATAACAGGGAGAGGGTGATTGAGGAATGGAGGTGGAAGGGAGCTAGGAAGACTGGGAGAGGGGAAAATGTTAGAAAGGGGAAAGGAATGGGAAATAGAGAGAGAGAGTGGGGAAGGAAAATTTTAAACAAAGAAAGGAAGGAGAGGAACAAGAAGGAAAAGACGTGATGGTAGGGGAAAGGAAGGGGAGTAAGTGGAGGGAAGAGGAAGAGGGTGGAAAGGGGAATATATTGGGAGGGAGAAAGGGAGGGGGGGGGGAAAGAAGAGGAAGATGGGTGGAAGGGGACGCTTGTAAATGTCTTGCAACTTATTCCAGTACTAACAGTGTATACTGTATATGATAATTTGCGAAGCCCGTGTGTGTGTGTGTGTGTGTGTGTGTGTGTGTGTGTGTGTGTGTGTGTGTGTGTGTGTGTGTGTGTGTGTGTGTGTGTGTGTGTGTGTGTGTTTGGTATTTTTTCAATATTTAATTTTTCCTCTCTGAAATAGGCATGTCTGGTGTGTTGTGCTCTGGTGTTGTTTCATGTTTTTTCGGTGTTCCATTGTGTTTCGTATATTTTTGTGTGTTGGAGTTCCGGGAGTGATTGTGGAGTTTGTAGTAATAAAGTGTAGCACAGGAAGAGTCTAACCCCACCTGTTCGGAAAATCTCTCCCAAGCTAAATTAAATCTCCAGAAGATGGCAATAATAGTAATTAAAATCCGTCATGGAATTCGTGGGTTTCAGTTACTGCGTTTGGTTAATAGTTACTTTTAATATTTTCTTGTAAATTGGTACTATATTAAACTACTTCACTCCCATGTCCTGTTTTATCGGATATGCTCTATTAATGCCACCACCAGACGATTTTATTCAGCTGTGGAAAGACTTCGTAAATTGGAGGAGGTAGTTATAGCCATTATTAACCCCATCACTACAAGAGGTTTGGTTTAAGCTGAATATAATCGCCTGGTGGCAGCAGGGGTAAAATTTTAAAACGCCGTCATGTAATCTACGAGACTATAGCACATTTACTGTATTACTGTGCCCACCATTCGTTTTTTTTTTTTTTTATGTGAGGAAGAAGGAACCAAAGGCCATGAGCCCGCAAAACTGTTCCTTCTAAGAGAAAAACAAAATACAAGAGAGAGCCAAATTCAAGATCCATTCATTTCGAGATGCCTGGACACACTGCGTTTGAAAGACTGGAGATCATAGGAAGCAGGAAATACAGACAGAGGGAGACAGTTCCAGAGTTGACGTGTTGCATAAATGAAGGACTGGAAGTAACGGTTAACTCTTGCATTAGAGAGTTGGACAGAAAAGGGGTGAGAGTTTGCTGCTAGACGGGTGCTACGCGCCCGTCGTAGAAGTGGAGGAATGCATGCAGATAGTTCAGAGGAACAGTGACCATTGAAGTAGCGTTAGAAAATTGCTTTATTTGTGCCGTGTGTAATATATCGATGTATTCATATCAACAGATTGGTTATACTGCTGTATTGATGCGAATTTATTTTTAAAAAGTATTTGAAGTTGATATAGGCCTGTGCGGTGAAGCCAGGATTCCTGAGGCTCGAATAGTGTATGAATGAGTGTCTGGCCCATTTCGCTATGTATGCTGTTGCTAATTCTCACAGTTTCCTACTTTCTCTTTTCATATGTATCGTTCCGAATTCACTTCATCCTTAGGTGCGAAGAAGTCATGATGATGATGATAATGATGATGATGATGATGATGATGGTGACTGCGTCCAATTTATGCGAAATATTTTGCGAAGGAGATCTCTGCGATGATCTTTACTCCCCGTCTAAAATTGTAATGATCTCATATGAAAATGCCTTCACTCATTTTCGAGTTCATATTTCTGATGCCTGCCAAAATTGCCTGCCCGTGTGTGTGTGTGTGTGTGTGTGTGTGTGTGTGTGTGTGTGTGTGTGTAATACAGGTCACATACCGTATATTTAACCCTTTCATCTCCAGGTCATCTTGCTTTATGTGAATGCAATCATCTGGGGTTGTTGGTGAGGACCCAAGCTCATCTGACCCTAAAACCACCGGACTGCAGGTTGAAGTGTCCCTCTCCCTGCAGTCCACCATCATGCGTTTTGGGGGACAGGCAGGGAGTTGAGGGAAGGTTGTATAACTGGGCAGCGGAACCACCCCGTAATATTGGTGCCACTACGTGAAGGCGTCCGTCTCTAGCATTCCTGTGGTATTAATAAGAAAAAAAATGATGACGTCCTTGGGCTGATGGGGTAACCACATCACTACCATGACATTTATTTTTACATTGTTGATACTTTCAGACGATTTTAATTAGCTTTGGATAGACTTTTGTAACTGAAGGAGTTAGCTACAGCCTCCATTAACCCCTTCACCATAAGACAACTTCCGCTGAATGAAGTCATCTGCCACCAGCAACACTGTTATCATGTTCAAGTATGTCATTGTATTGGTGGTAATTATTTCACTTGACATCTAATATATTTGTTTTTAGTACATCATAATATATTTGTTTTTGTGTGTGTTACGGACGAGTCATTTTTAACAACTCCATTTAAATCTGAAGGCGTGATTTTACCATGGCGGTGTGGTTTGAGGAGGAATTTGTCCCAATGCTTTTTTTTTGGGGGGGGGGGGGTGCAAGGGCGGCGACGTGCATAATTATTTTTGCCGTTTGTTTTGATGATTAAAATGTTAGCTTGTTTACATAGTAATAATGGAGTTAGGTCTGATGGGGGCAGGGTGGGGATGCAGGCGGGGAGGGTGAGAGTGAGGGCGAGGGAGGGGAGAGGGAATAAATCTGATGTTTGGATGGGAGGTAAAAGAGTGGGGTTTAGAGTGTGTGTGTGTGTGTGTGTGTGTGTGTGTGTGTGTGTGTGTGTGTGTGTGTGTGTGTGTGTGTGTGTGAGAGAGAGAGAGAGAGAGAGAGAGAGAGAGAGGCGGACTGACAAATAGGAATGAGACTGTGAGAGGGTAGACTAAATTAGGTCAAAGTTATCTCGTCATCAGGTCCTACATTCACACATCAACACACTCCCCATCCACTCCTTACATTATTACTAACACACTCCTTCTACCCCGTCTTACAGTATTCGGTCTGTTACCCTGTCTCTTGTATCTACTTTCAGCAGTCGGCCTTCCATTCATTACTCACTAACACGGTATTTATCAGTTCCTGCCTCTGCTTTCATTCCTCTTCAGTATTATTCACTTGAAATTCACTACACCTTTATTTACTCACTTCTGTCACTCCTTCCCATCACTGCCACTTATCTCCAGTCACACCTCACCCACAGTTTCACTCCCTGTCCTCACTTTTATTCTTCGTTAATACTCTCACCCACTGACTCCCTACAATTATACTGACTCACTCTTCTTCCTTTTCCATACTACTCTCAGTTGGTTACCATGCACTTATATACTGTCTCAACCTATCTCCCATACTCCTCACCCACACTCACAGTCTTTATCAGTTCCTGTTCCCATTTTTGTTTCATCAACAAACTTATGTCAACTCATTCACTCCTTTCCCCTCTTCTTCCCATTCTCAGTTAGCTGTCCAATCATTTATTTACTCATTTTCTATTCCATCTTTTCCATTCACTCATCACCCCCATCCACACCCGTTAGCCACTTCAATTTTTCCACTCCTTTACCCACACCCACTCCTCGAGTCACAACCACACCAGTACCTATTCATTCCATAATCTTTACCTACTTCCAGCTTACATTCAGTCTGTTTTCCACTCACTCCTTACCCACGCACAGACTCCATTTCCATTCCTATTTTCATTTCCATTCCTCATCTCATACCTCCAGTCGCAGTCACGTCCTCATCTACTCATCTTATCCCCACCCAGTTGTCTTATTTCCACTCTCGGGACACTCCCTGCATTCTCCTTCATTCAGCCACTGCTCGTCTACATTCACTTCCAATCTACCATATCTTCCTACTCCCAAATCTACTTTCACACCCATTCCCACACCCACGCCGACTCCCTACACACACATCCACACCGATATTGGCATTCATTTCCTGTCTGTATTTCACTCACTTCGAAATTCCAATTTCCACCTGTTCCCCGTCCACTTTCATCGCAGTGCAACACACACCACCCACCCTGCCACAGACATGCCCCTCAACCCTTTGGTAACTTATTTCACCACCCAATATTTTTACCCCATTCTTTACAATTCTATCACTTCTTTTACTGTTACTAACATCAGACGGTTTTTCAGAGTGTGAGAAAGGGTTAAAGTTTCCAGCACAGTTAATGTCTTATATTTTATTCTCGTTCTCATCAGGCGATTTTATTCTTACAAGAGATCTGCCGCAGTGATGGAGGATAGAAAGTAGTTTATAAACTATTATTATTATTTTTTTTAAATGTAGGCCTATATTGTTGTACATTGCTTCCACAATCGGAAAACTATTCAGCTTAGGTAGGAACCATTGTTATTTAGTGGTTAATTCCACACTGGCACTCCGTAACACATTGTTCCATTTCTGCTCCACATTCATACTCTCTACCATTCACCATTCACTCGCACACCACTTACCTACTCTTTCACAACCCCACCCCAGCTCCCTCTCATCATGCACTGTGTTTCTTGTGCTTCCTTATCTCCTACTCCCCCCAGTCTCGTGAAGCCTCCACTCCCTTGTATTCCCTCAAACTCCAATCTCACACTCTCTCTGTCACTCACCCATTCTTCCATTAACCCATCTCACCTTCCTTGTCATTCACATTATCTCGTCCCCACCTTGGTTCTCTCCCAGCCTGTATCTCCGCTGTCTTCTGCTTCCTAGCATCCATTCACCCGCTCTACCCCTACATCATTCATGCTGCCTTCCATATACTGAAAACCCTCCTTTTTCACCAACAATATCCATTTTCTTGCACTCTCTCACACCTACATTCATCCACTCTGTCATTGCCTTAGACACTCATTATTCCAATGTCTTTCTTATCCACCCCACCTGGTCCATAATTCACATTGTTGCTTCCCTACACTGTCTCTTCTCCTGTCCCAGTTAGCATCTCCACTCTTCACCATTCTTGAATACTACAATTTCATCCTTTCGCCTCTCCTTCCCCAATTATTGACACTGTCTTCCTTTCCTTCATTTGCCTCCTTTCTCACGTGGGGCCTCCACTCTCTCCTATTCCTTCACACACCTGCCCATTCTCTTCCTTACATACAGTTATTTCTTTTCTCTCCCATTATCTCCACTTTCACCCAGTCACGCACCTGCCCACCCCTCCTCCCTAACTCTCCCTGGCCCACATTATTCGTGGTACCATCCTTTCACTTTTATTTCCTCCATTGCCACCCATTACTTTCTCTTCCATGCATTTCTCTTACCCCAGTCTTTAATCACTCATTCTGTTAGCCACTTCCACGCATCCAGTCTCCCATTCGCTTACCTACCCATCTCCGTTATTCACTGTTATTCAGTCCCTCCCCTATACTTCCCATACTCTTACATCAGCGCCACTTTCTTTCATTCCTCTTTACTCATTTTGTACTCCCCCTCTCCCACATCATTCATATTGTCTTCCCTATAATCATCTTCCTCCTTTCTCAGTTTGTGTTTTCACTCTCTTCCATATCTTTACACTTATGCTGTTCCCATTCTCATTTATACATTCAGTATCCTCCTTTCCTCTCTATTACCTTTACACTCTTCCACTCTTTTATACGTCTGCCTCACCCACTTTCACTGCCGTCCCTTCTGATCGTTCACACTGTCTTTCTTATACAATTTCCTCCTTTCCCTCCCTGTCTCCATTGTCTCCCATTCCCTCACTCCTCACCTCCCCACTCACTCTTATTCCTCAACTTACCCCATATTCAGCTCCCAACTTAACCACAGCTCCACTCCATACTCTCCACATCCCCACTTCCCACATCCTTACACCCTCACGCCCCGTATCTCCACATCCATACTCCCCATACCTCCATTTGTCACATCCCAAGTCCTCAGAGTCTAATGCTTACAGTCCCCGTTTCCTCACATCACCATTCCCCACATTCTGAACTCCAAAACTCTCTTCCCCACCCTTTCACATCTTCCCATCTCCACTTCCCCATTCCCTGAACCCGTAGTCATCCACTCATCAAATTCTCATATCCCTCACTCCAGTACTTCTCCTTTCACTTTCCAAAATCTTCACTCCCTCACACTCCTACTCTCCGACTTCCCACTTTTTTATACCCCTACCCCCAGCCTTATACACCCCATTTCCCCACACCCTTACACTCCCTATTTTCCCTTACCTCTTTTTTTCTCACACACCTTTTCCCACACACTATTTCCCTTCACCCCCACATTCGTACGCCCACACATTCCCACTCTCCCATTGCCACACACTCATACCCCCACTCCCCAGCTGCACCACTCAGACCCGCTGTGCTCAATTTAGCCTGGGCAGGATTCATAGTCTGTTATCCAATATAAAACCAATCGTTGGCGGGTTAATGTATTTTACCACTCCATCCATCCAGCCAGCCTGACCCTCACCCTCTTTCCTCCTCCCCCCACCCACCTCCCTTGCCTGGCAACCCCCCCTCCCCTGCTCTGCCTCTCCCTCACCCTACCTGCCTTTCCCTCCTGCCTACTTCTTCGCCCTTTCTTTACCCCTCTTTCCCTTTTTTCTGCCATCATCCTTTGCCTCATTCCTCCAGTCTCCCTCCTTCCTTCCTGCTTTACCTCTCTCTCTCTCTCTCTCTCTCTCTCTCTCTCTCTCTCCCCTACTTATCATCTCAACTGCTTCATCCGCTCTGCCTGTTTCTCTCCCTTCCTTACCTCTGTTACATCTCGTTATTTTTCCTTCCTCTCCTTCCATCCTGCCTCTCTACCCTTCTCCATGCCATCTACCTCTCCCCCTGACCTTATTCGTTCTATCTCTGTGTATCTGTTCCGATAGATGCCATTCTGTGTATCCATATCTCGCTCCCTTGTTACACCCGTTCTACTCACCTGCCTCGACTCCCATGTCTCTCATCCCTCCCTTTCCCCCATCTCTCTCCATTCTCTCTCACCCATACCCACTCCCACCCTTTCCCTTTCGCCTCTCTCTCTTTTTTCTCTCCCCAGTCTGCCCCGTCCTAACGCTATATTATCTCTTCTTTTTATCCCCCGCTTCACCCGGCTGCTTCTCCCCACCCTCTCTCACCCCTTCCTACTTTTCGTTCCTCACCTCGCCTCACCTCAG
Organism: Coenobita brevimanus; assembly: GCF_032717465.1. Classification (NCBI taxonomy): domain Eukaryota; kingdom Metazoa; phylum Arthropoda; class Malacostraca; order Decapoda; family Coenobitidae; genus Coenobita; species Coenobita brevimanus. Next base: position 220,353 of record NW_027643584.1, read on the forward strand.
CTCACATTACCTCAATTCACCTCTCTTCTTCTCCTCTATCTCCTCTCCTCGCATCGTACCCCTTCTTCCTCCCATACTTTATCCCTCGCTTCCTTTCCTCACTTCATCCCTTTTCTTCTTCCATCAAATCATCCCTCAGGTTCTACCGAATGTAGGACGTTTCGGCCACGGACGTTTCGGCCATGGGCCACCAACCTAGGACGTTTTGAAGTGTGAAGTGTTGTGATCCTAACCTAACCTAACCTAACCTAACCTATGCCCGAAACGTGCTAGGGTGGTGGCCCATGACTCAAACGTCCGTGGCCGAAACATCCGAGCACGGTTTCTACCCACACCTCACCCCCTCTCACACCATCCAACCTCACCCTGTATTTTCCTTTCCGATCCCCCTTGCCTCACCCTCAATTACCTCTCCTACTTTACCCACTTTCACCCCTCCTGCCTCTCCTTCCCCACCTCACCCATCTTTACTCCTCTCTCCTGCCTCTACTCCCTCCTTTCTTCCCCATTTCCATTCCAGCCCTTGTCTCCTCTGCCTCATTTTCCCTCCACCATCTCTCACTGTACCCTCCTATCATTCACTCATTCTCCTCTCGTATTCTCGCTCATCCTTTATCTCTTATTGCTCATTTTTTCCTCTGCTTTCATTCATCCTGCACTATCGTCTTTCTCTAGCTCCTCTTCTGTTCTTTCCCATCCCTTATCTCCTCTACTCATTTTCTCTTCACCCTCTCACGGTCATTCTCTTATTGTGTTATTCTCTCATCGGTCATATAACTTTTGCCACATTTTTGTGTCATCTTCACCCATTCTCACCTGACTCACATTTCCTATCTTTTTTCCTGCTTGCGCTCTCTCTCTCTCTCTCTCTCTCTCTCTCTCTCTCTCTCTCTCTCTCTCACATTTTTCCTTCAGTCCTTCCTCACGTCTTTCCCTTTTGACTCTATCTCATCTTTATTCTTCCTTCATTACTCGTACATTCATCTTTGTTACGTGTATTTATAGTTTTCCTTCCTTCCTTCCTTCCTCAGCGTTCCTCTTCTCTTTGCACACACCCTTCTCTCCCCTCCTTCCTACCTCCCCTCCTTCCTCCCTTCTCCTTCACACATACCTCCCTACCTACTCCCTCCCTCCCACACACCCCAGTCCCTTCTTCCTCCCACACACCCCAGTCCCTCCTCCCTCCCACACACCCCAGTCCCTCCTCCCTCCCACACACCCCAGTCCCTCCTGCCTCCCACGCATCCCAGTCCTTTCTCCCATCCACTCACAATTTTCCCATCTATCTATCTATCTATCTATAGCCCGACGCCCTAATCCCGCAAAGGGTGGCCGCAGACAAAACGCCTCCAAGTCACTCTGTCACCCACCATTTGACTACCCTCCCCCCAACTCACCCCCCCTCCCTCATATACCTCTCAACTCCATCCCTCCACCTCATCCTCGGTCTACCCCTCCCTCTCCCTCCCTCCACCTCACCTACATACACCCTCTTAGTCAGTCTTTCATTCTCCATTCTCTCCACATGTCCAAACCACCTCAGTGTATTTCTCCTAATCTTTTCAACCACATCCACATCCACCCCACAACGTTCCTTCACTTCTTCATTCGTCAACCTGTCCCTCCACGTCACTCCACATGCTCCTCTCAAGTAACTCATTTCCACTGCTCTCACTCTTGACTTGTTCCCCTCTTGCAAGGTCCACGCCTCGCTTCCATACGTCAGGGTAGGGATCACAATTTTCCCAACCCCTCAAAAAAAAAAAAGTTTAACCTGTAACCCTAACGGAGGCTTTTACACACACACACACACACACACACACACACACACACACACACACACACACACACACACAATCGTTCCAGTGCTTGTGGAGTTATAGCAGTATTTTATTCCTCAACAAACGCACAAATTGTTGTGGTCCTGTTACCCTGTTTTTGACGTGTAGTTTTTTCCAGGCGTTCATTTCATAGCTGAGACCCCGGGTGCTGTGTGTGTGTGTGTGTGTGTGTGTGTGTGTGTGTGTGTGTGTGTGTGTGTGTGTGTGTGTGTGTGTACGTACTAGAGAGAGAGAGAGAGAGAGAGAGAGAGAGAGGAGGGGGAGATTTTATTGAAGGAAGAAATACTTGCTGCAGTATTACACATTTTGGCCGGATTAGAGAGGATTGGTAAATGGAATTCGCTGCAAATACATGTGTGATTTTTTCCGTATTTGTTGATGTGTACTGGTGTTTGTTTTGTTTGATGGTGTTTTGGGTAAGTATGAGAGAGAGAGAGAGAGAGAGAGAGAGAGAGAGAGAAAGTGTGTGTGTGTGTGTGTGTGTGTGTGTGTGTGTGTGTGTGTGTGTGTGTGTGTGTGTGTGTGTGTGTGTGTGTGTGTGGGTGTGGCGATGCGTGTGTGCAAGAGATAGAAAAACCCAACTGTCGGTGTGAACCAAAAGGCAGGAGTGGCCATAAAGAATTTTCATGTACACCATTGGGGCTCCTCCACGTGATTCATAGGCTACGCCTTCGCCATCAGACGTAAGTGATACCGTTATAGGAGATCCCTGGCCACAGCAGACCTACTCGCCACAGCAGACCTACTCCCCACAGCAGACCTACTCCCCACAGCAGACCCACCCTCACAGCACACTCAGGCATATGTGTAGCTCTGGTGGGCTAGAACAGTAAGTGCTTCTGTTATACAAGACCCCTGGCCACTGGAATCCTTCTCTACTCCAGTGTATGCCTGGTGCGATAAAGCTGGTTCCTGCAGCCTTTAAGATAAGTACATATGAAGTGCCATTGAAAAGAGGTGTAGGTGCTGCCTCGTTTGTATCTTCATAGTGTTCCACCAGGTCGTCGGCAGATGTCTAGGATGCTACTGTGAGAAACATCGAGATCAATGGTTCATCCTGTTACAACATTCCTTATACCTGGCCCCTGCAGTACCTTTGACAAACAGTACTCCCTTTACCTGGCCCTTACAGTACTTTATTTACCTGGTCCCCACAGTACCTTTCACAGCAGTCCCTTTACCTGGCCCCTGCAGTACCTTTGACAAACAGTAGTCCCTTTACCTGGCCCCTGCAGTACCTTTGACAAACAGTAGTCCCTTTACCTGGCCCTGCAGTACCTTTGTTTACCTGGCCCCTGCAGTACCTTTGACAAACAGTAGTCCCTTTACCTGGCCCCTGCAGTACCTTTGACAAACAGTAGTCCCTTTACCTGGCCCCTGCAGTACCTTTGACAAACAGTAGTCCCTTTACCTGGCCCTTACAGTACTTTATTTACCTGGTCCCCACAGTACCTTTCACAGCAGTCCCTTTACCTGGCCCCTGCAGTACCTTTGACAAACAGTAGTCCCTTTACCTGGCCCCTGCAGTACCTTTGACAAACAGTAGTCCCTTTACCTGGCCCCTGCAATACCTTTGACAAACAGTAGTCCCTTTACCTGGCCCCTGCAATACCTTTGACAAACAGTAGTCCCTTTACCTGGCCCCTGCAATACCTTTGACAAACAGTAGTCCCTTTACCTGGCCCCTGCAGTACCCTTCTGTCTACCACCACACTGCTAGCCTCACGTACTCTCATAATTCGTATGCTGCTGCACTACCTTATCCTGTACTCCTGTCTCCCTACATACATTCTATCACACCAAGCCCCACCATACATACTCAGCTGCCCTTTTGTGCACTCTTCGGCTCACCTTCCCCAACTGCCTCTGTTTTTGAGCTAAAAATCTTCCTGTTGTTTCTGTTTCACTGCCTGTTCTTCTAGCTGGAGGGATTATATAGTGTTCTTTAAATCTTCACTAATGACGGCAAGGTTAACACACACACACACACACACACACACACACACACACACACACACACACACACAAATGTATATTCAATGGCGTATGCACTTAAGTGCCACTTAAGTGCTAATTAGGTTCCACTTAAGTGCCACTCACGTTTTTTTTTTCTTTTTTACGTGTCCGACTCTGGGCAAAGGCTTCAGGGCCTATTTCTTGGAGGCAGTGACCTATTCCAAGGCCCAGTAGTCCTCCTACACCTCCACATGTCACCACTTCGGCGCTAACACCCACTCGGTAGAAAGTTAAATATTTGGTGGTGAGTCGCCAAAAACATTTGCTGTTCACTGTTCATGGGACTAGGTTTAAATGCGCGCCAATGTCTTCCCATTCTACATGAGATATACGTACTGTATAGAGGTTCTTTATTTTTCTAACGTATGCTTAAACAGTACAGTATATTTATCCTTTTGCTGCATGTACTGTGTTAGTACCAGTGATGTTCGTGTTCTGTTCATTCTTGAATGCCTTGTTACTGTAGAACAAACTCGTACGAACAGTTAAAGACTAAAATGAACGAAATAGCACTCAAAATATCGTCTGAAATAAAATAAAACATGAGTATCAATATTTACGAGAAGGCGCGCTGATGGAGCGCGCCTGGTCTTTTTTACGCTGTTTACGGTGTTAGTAATCGTGATGTTGGCTGTTTGCTCATTATTTTATACTCATTTTATTGCAGGACAAACACTTACGAAGAAAAAGAGACTAAAATGAATAAAATAGCACAAAAAATAACGTCGAAAATACAGTATACACATTTACACCAGCTGCCTATGTAATATCACATGTTATTGTTCATTGTGTTATTGTATTGGTAATGCTGTATTCCGTTCAACCTTAAATGCATGTAGCCTTATAGAAAATCACACTGAGAACAATATGATACGTAAATGAATAATGTAGCACGAAAAATAAGGCCAGAAATAAGAAAAGTATAAACAAATGTGAAAAATTACGCGATGCCTGGCAACCCCGGCTGACCTTGACGTGTACAGGGGCGTAGAGGAACGATGAAAGAAGAGAGTTGAAAATAGAGAATGCTTACTAGGTTAATGGAGGAGGAGGAGAGGAGAGAGATAAGCAAGGAGGAGAAGGTTGGAGCTGACTGAGACAAGAAAAAAAGACGATAAAGAGATTTAAAAAACAGAACGAAATGATGTAAAAAATTTAGGTTCTGTAATTCCTCTCATGCCTTCGTCACTGTGCCGTTGTTTATCGTTCAGTGTCTTTATTTGTTTCCCCCCCCACAACCCTCTCTCCCCTTCCTTTCTCTCTCTAATCGCTTCCCCACTTTACACCTCAATCAATTTTCTCACCACCCTTCTCTTTTCTTCGTTTCTCCTCTCTTCCTCTTCTCTCCTCCCACTTTCGTGTCTCTTCTTTCCTCTCCTCTCCTCTCTCCTTTCCCTCCTTTTTTCCCTTTATCTTTTCTTTCACGTTTTTCTCTTTTCTTTCTCACTTCTCTTTCTCTCCCTTCTTTCCCTTTTCCCCGTGTATTTCTTTCCCTCTTCTTCTCTTTTCGACATCTCCTTACACTTCCTCTTTCTTATGTCGTCTGTGTTCTTTCCTGTATCCTACCTCCTTTCCCCCTTTCATCTCCTCTTTTTTCCCTTTTGCTTTCTTTTCCTTCCCTTTCCTGTTGTTTCTCTTTCTCTCTCGCCTCTCTCTCATGTATCCCTCTCTGTTCCATTCTCTTTTCCATATACCCCTTAACTTCATCTTTTCTTTCTCCTCTCTGCTCCTTTCCACATTCTTCCTTCCACCTTCCTTGCATTCTTCTCTTTATGTACTCTTTCCTCTATAATTCCTCCTCCTCCTCTTCCTCTCCCCTCCCCTCTCCACACACACACACACACACGTAGGCGCCCCAAAAGTACGGGACGGTACTGTAGGGAAGTACGGTACGGTATGGTATATTTTTCACCAGTAAGAACGGTGCCAAATTACGGTACGACATTTCTTTAAGTACGGTACGGTACGAAATTATTTTTTTTCCGTGCCTTTTCCGTACCCATTGCCGTGCTTAATTATTCCAATGTGACTGTCCACTGTCCAGAATAATCCAGATGACAAATACTGACTTGTAGATAGGATAACCTAATTGTTTCCCTGACCAATGTTTTAAAATATAACCTTATGTTTTAGCGTGCGTGTGTGTGTGTGTGTGTGTGTGTGTGTGTGTGTTACAGACTTATAAGGTAATATTTCTGGTCAAGCCATAATGAACATAGAATAGTGTATACTTTTAGATGGGAGACATGTAAGTAATTACGAGAAGCATATGATAATGGTTATTATATACAGTATATTTCTATTATTTGACATTTGTTTTGCTGTACGTATCTCGTATATTCCTTGCCCACTGTAGGCCTACAGAGTTAAGTGATTAATTTATAGATTGGATTATACAATAGTATATAAATAATGATTTGGATTAGGTATTTATTGTAGGGCCGGCTGCAGCATTGCTACTTGACCCGTTAAGTGGTTGAGTTTTATCATAGTCTGATTTAAACACAATTTTTCACAGAAAATTCTAGTACAATCCAAGTCAGTAATCCTTAATTTTATTTAATCCCATTGCCATATGAATGTAAATCAAATGTTAGGTCAATACCTCACACACACACACACACACACACTCACACTCACACACTCACACTCACACACTCACACTCACACACTCACACTCACACTCAATATATAATTTCCACTAACAGCAAAAGACACAAATATAATAAGTGAGTATTGAAACTGGACGAGGAATTGCTTGCAAAAATAATTTATATTATCGATTAATTTTCATAGAAACGTAATGGCAGACGTACACTACGAAATTAGGTACGAAAGTTCGGAACGAAAATTCATTTTATCGCACCAGTACGGTACGGTTCTTTATGTATGCAACGAAACTACGGTGCGGTGTTTTTAAACTATCGGAATTATGATATTTTTTCCGTACCGTACCGTACTGCCACCCTTGGCGCCCATGAACACACGCATTTCTATAACACCCCCCCCATACATCCGTATGCCACCCTTCAACCACCCTCTACACACACACACACACACACACACACACACACACACACCGCTCGCTGGTGCAGTAGTAACGTTCCCGCTTGCCAACTGGTGGACGGGAGTTCGCGCCTCGCTCAGGTTGCGAAAAGTTTCACTGACGAAGTGGGTGGTTACTGTCCCCCTTGAGCAAGGGGACGGGTGTGTGCGTGTGTAAAGGTCACAGCCTTGCCCTTAGATCGGACTACATGAGCTCTCAGCTCCCTTCCGGGAGGGTAAAAGCTGACGATCACGACCATCAAGTGATCCTGACCGACCCGGTGAATTACACACACGTAGGCGCCCATGAACACGCATTTCTACAACGCCCCCCCCACATCCGTATGCCACCCTTCTTTCCCCCCCCCCACACACACAAGACTATATTGAATGGGGAGAGTCGGACGGGAAAGGGAGTGGGGAAAGTGAGAGGGGAGTGGGGGGAGTTGGCAGAGTGGACGTGGGAAAGGATTGCAGAAAATGAGAGAGGGTGTGAGGAGTGTGAGAGGGGAATGGGGAGAGTGGGGATAATGAGAGGGGAGTGGGGAGAGTGGCAGTGGAAGGGGAGTGGGAAGAGACTGCGGAAAATGAGAGAGGAATGTGGAGAGTAGGTCCAGTGTGAGTAGAAAAGTAGGTTCAGACGGAGGGTACCACAGCTATAGTGACGTTTGATGACTTTCCTTGGAGCAGCAGAGAGAGAGAGAGAGAATGTGTGTGTGTGTGTGTGTGTGTGTGTGTGTGTGTGTGTGTGTGTGTGTGTGTGTGTACGGAGTTACTCTTATGCCTGTTCACAATCGAGTGTGTATTAAAAAAACTGTCATGCAAAAAATCCCTTCTTATGGCCAATGAATATAATTTTTCTGCTAAGTTTTGACCAGCTTGTCTGGATCGTAACGTCTGTGTGATCCCCCTCCCCCCCTCTCTCTCTCCCTCTCTCTCTCTCTCTCTCTCTCTCTCTCTCTCTCCGTCATTGCCTACAGCTAAAGACAAAAACACAGACACATTATATTCACTACAGTGCTTTTCCCTGCCTCACCCTGGCTCTGCCTCCCTCTCCCTGCTTTTTCCCACCCGTTTCTGCCTCTCTCCCTGCCAGTCTCTGCCTCACCCTTCCTCAGTGTACGTGTGTGTGTTGTACGTGTGTAATTTGTGTGTGTGTGTGTGTGTGTGTGTGTGTGTGTGTGTGTGTGTGTGTAAGTTTGTGTAATTATGTGCCTGTGGGTGTATGTGTCTCACCACAATGCACCGCTAGACACCCACTCCACCCCACCACCAAACACCTTCTTCATTTCTTGCCACAAGCTTTAATATTCATGGGATCATTTTCAAAAATCAAGGTCGAGTATGTTTTACCGGATTGGGAGGAATAAAAAAAAAGTCAATATTGGGATCAGATATAATTACAGAGATGTTTTATATAAAGTGCGAGACTCAGTAAGGCAATACGTATAATTATTTAGCTTGGCTGGTGCAGAGACATCTGTGTTACCCATGGCAACCTGCCCACCTCACAACACACACACACACACACACACACACACACACACACACCTCTATCAGCAAGGCCCATCTTAGAATACTTGTGTTTGTGTATGTGTGTGTGCGTGGGGGGGGGGCTATACGAATATGTGGTTGTGTGTGTGTGTGTGTGTGTGGTTAGGTATGTGGATGTGTTGTGTGTTCGGTGGGGTAAGGGGTGTTCGGTTTGATGTGGTTGCAGTGTGTGTGTGTGTGTGTGTGTGTGTGTGTGTGTGTGTGTGTGTGTGTGTGTGTGTGTGTGTGTGTGTGTGAGTGTGTGTGTGTGGTTATACGAGTACGTCGTTGTGTGTGGTTATGTATGTGTGTGTGTGTGTGTGTGTGTGTGTGTGGTTATACGAGTATGTGGTTGTGTGTGGTTATGTATGTGTGTGTGGGGGGGGTGTTGTTGGGTATGTGGATGTGTTGTGTTCACGGTGGAGTAAGGCATGAACGGTTTGATGTAGTTGCATGTGTGTGTGTGTGTGTGTGTGTGTGTGTGTGTGTGTGTGTGTTAGTTCACTACACGCCTAACGACTTTGGTTATACATAAGACGACGTGCTATTAAAGTTTGGGCACAACTATAATGCAATGTTCTATGAAGTCAACTACACTCATAATAACGCGACGCTTCGTCTCCTCTGTCTGTCTCCTTACCCTGCGTCTGTCTGTCTTCTGTCTGTCTGTCTCTGTCTTCCTGTCCCTCTATTGCAAACCACAAACTTCTCAACTCTCCACAACGTCCTAGATTATCATTGTATCACGCAGTATATTATTTTTTCATTGTAAATGGCCCAAATTTTCGTCCTTTTGCAGTTTACTCATCCACATGGGTCATTATGGCACGAAACGGACAACGCTACGGCTACCCTTTCCATACCACTTTTTTGTGACTTACATTTTCTAAAGCATTAATCTATTGCTACAACTCAGCATTCAGGTTGAAGGGATGGAAAATTTGGGCCAAGTTAGAGTAAAACGAGTACAGAATTATAGTTGTGGCGCGCGACTCTGAGGTGGATATTCTCGTGGCCTACAACACCATTCAGAAAGTACGTCTGATTTCGTGTATTATATGAGACGCATGTGATTCGTAAATATTGTTATAACAAATATTCTGCAGAAGATCGTAATAATATTCGATCTGTGCATTATATGATACGAAATCGGTCGCACTTTTGAATGGTAAGTTGCCAGGCACGATAACGACAACTCAGAGTCGTGCGCCGCGACTGTAGCAGAAGCCAAATAGCATACCTTTGGAGGGTGCAGCGGGAACAAGGCAAGATCGCAGCAAGGAGGACAAATGGAGGGAAATCCAGCAAAATCCAAGCAACAGCCTAAGTGAAGTGACGCCAACAACACTTGTGTCTCACACTCGGTTCAAACGCCCGTCCACTTTATCACTAAACACCTGTGGATTCTGAAGTATGACAAGAGAAAATCAAATAATTGTGTAGACGTGATGTGCTGATGCACTCTCTCCACGGAGTCTATCTCTGAGCTGCTGTTTATTACTTGTTGATTACAATGCTTCGAGAATGATGAGTCTCTGTCTCGGACACGACGGCTGACTGAACCTTTATCCTTGGCTCTTTTACCCCTGACCTTGCGTTACTGAATGCTGCAAATGTCGAATTACTTCATCCTAACCTAATTCAGGTTCTAATGACAGAGATGATCTGGTTGCATGACTTCTCCCGCGCACCTTTTGTGACGCCACAGACTAAGTTGGGGTGGGCTTTCAGTTCAGAGAAAAGCAGTAAAATGGATGGGTAACTGCGAAAAACTGATCACTGTCCGCTGACTCTTCCTGCTTTCTGCTTTCCAGCGACAACGTTTCTCTGATTGTAAGGACTTGTACGGAATAGTTTATTCAAAATCCTAAATTAAAAAATAGGATAATCTGGCTGACTTTTTCCGATAATCTTGCTAACAGACAGGCAGGCAAACAAAGACAAACAGATAGGCCGGCAGGCAGGCAGACAGGGAGACAGACTGGTAGACGGAGAAGTATATAAGCCAGGCCAAACACGTGGCTTCATTGGGCTTTCTCTGTTGGGTGTAATAACACCCCTAGTAGCAGAAAAAACGATAATTTTTCTCGTCGCTTTTCTCATTACACATTTTGCTTTCAGCCATACTCGAGTACCAGATCACGTCAGTTAACAATGATATACGTATTTGGGGATTAATAAAGCTTTGTTAGTTTCATTTTGTATATGAGAGAAAAAGGCAGTGAAAACATTAATAGTACATCCCCTAACCGTCTGATACCAAAGCCTTCTCCCGTTCGACTCTGCCTGGGTTTCTTCCTTTAATCATTTTTTTCTCCGAATGGAGCGTTGTGGCAGACTCCTGTATTCCATAAACTAACATTTTATTCATTATACGTACAGTGTTTTTAAACGTGAACTGATTTTGTCCTATTGTGCTAGAATATTGCACGGTGAATCCACCGTGGTGCACAAGAAAGGATCTAGCTTGTGCATTTCTTGTGCACCACGGTGGATTTGCTGCCCTCGTGTTCACAACATCAGGTGGGATGGGTCCAGAGGCGAGCAGGTTCTCTCGAGACTGGCAGAGATTCTTTCTAAGAAGCGTCAACGTAAAGAGTTCTGTTATGGCCTGGATGAGGTGTCAACTGTCCTACTCCCTGGTGAGGTGTGCACTGCTATGCCTCCGGGGCACAAGACCATCAGCCCTCAGGCCTGTCTCTCTGGCAGGTATGGATTACAAAGCTACTGTGACTGAGTCACACTGACCAGCAACTCCAATAGATTAAAGTTTTTGTTGACACTTTAATACAAAAAAATCTAGTAGTAATAAAGTCTTTTGTGGTTGGTGGGGCACTCCCCATCCACTCACTCGATGTAGTGCTGCTCTCTGGTGCCTGCCCTTTCCTCCCTTCCTTCCTTCTTTCCATCCTTCCTCATGTCTTTTTCTCCTTCATTCTTTCCTCTTCCTTCTGTCTACGGGTGACTATATGCCTGAGTGACAAGCCACATGATTTCCTGTACACCAGAAAACCATTTACTACATGGGTGGTAACCATATAACCAAATTATGGTGCCTGGTGGTTTGAAGTGAGCAATTTAGGCTCTCCAATCGGACTCAGCCGGTGCAGGTTTAT
>NW_027643585.1:0-70000 GCF_032717465.1 Coenobita brevimanus
CAGAATACTCCTCAACCACCGGCTCAAACCTATTTAACAACACTCTACTGAAAACTTTCAAAGCTATCGGTGACAAAGAGATTCCCCTCCAATTACCACATTCACTCAGGTCTCCTTTCTTCGAAACTTTAACAATTACACCATTCTTCCAAACTGATGGTAGTAACCCCGTCACCCATATCTTATTGAATAGCTTGGTCAAGATCATTATTAATCTATCCCCTCCACTTTAAACATTTCCCGGACATAAACCATCCTCCCCTGGTGCCTTATTATTCTTTAACTGTTTTACTGCTTTCTCCACTTCTGCAAGCCTCAACTCTCCTGTTTCTATATTTAAATCTTCCTGAGCAGACGGTATATCCTCTTCTGGTGGTATTGGTCTATTAAGAACTGTCTCAAAATGCTCTTTCCATCTATTTTTAATATCTCCATCTTTGGTCAATAAATTTCCTTCCCTGTCTCTAATTGGTATTTCCTTGCGTTTACCTGCATTACCACTCCAGTTCTCTAATCGATTCATATGCTATTCTTTGACTCTGTCCATCATTTTTGTTTATTAGGATTTCAGTCTCTGCAACCTTTTCTATCCACACATCTTCTTTTATCTCTCCTAGCTAACCTTCTTACTTCTGAATTCAAACTCCAGTACGCAGCTCTTGCTAATTCAATCTCTTGTTCATCAACGCATTGCATCTCACTCCTCAATTTAGCCTCACCTCTCTTTTTATCATATCCCACGTTTCCTCTGATATCCATTTCTTTCTCCTGAATCTATGTCTCCTTCCAATCGTACATTCAGCAGTCTCATGCAAAACTTTGTTCACATCCTCCCACATCTCATCTACACTTCTCTCCCCCTCTTCCAACGTTTCCAACACCAAAAACCTATTTCTGCATTCTAATCTGAATTCCTCCTTTTCTTCTCCTTCCCTTCTAAGCTTAACAATATCGTATCTACCAACACCAGATTTTTCCTTCTTCTGATTTTTAAGTTTAAACCTTATTTTTGCAATGCTGAGTTGATGGTCACTACCAATATCCGCTCCCCGTTTAACATGAACATCTAGCAGAGAACTTCTATGCCTCCTACTGATAGCGATGTGATCAATCTGATTTTTATATTTTCCACACGGCGACACCCAAGTTGTCTTGTGTATATTGCAATGCTGAAAGAGTGTGCCCCCGATGACTAAGTCATTTGCTAGACAGAAGCTTCCAAACCTCACTCCGTTTTCACTCATCCTACTACCAACTCCCATCTTACCCATACATGCCTCAAATCCCTCATTTGAACAGCCCATTACTGCACTAAAGTCTCCAACGCAGATCAAAACATCATGTCTAGGTACCCTTCCTACTCCTCCTTGCAACTTTTCATAAAATGTGTCTTTCCTTTCATCGAGTGCATCATTAGTAGGTGCATAACACACAAACAGACTGATGTTGCCATGATTTGATTTAAACCGTGCGTATTTATCTGGACTTTAGTAAAGCTTTTGATAGGGTCCCACACGAAAGGTTAGTTAGAAAGGTTCGAGCACACGGTATAGACGGCGATATCTTAAAATGGATAGAATCCTGGCTGAAAGGACGAAAGCAGAGAGTATTAATAAATGGAACTAAGTCGGACTGGGGATTAGTAACTAGCGGTGTACCACAGGGTTCAGTACTCGGTCCCTTATTATTTATCATATATATAAATGATCTAGACTTAGGAGTCAATAGGAGCATCAGCAAATTTGCCGACGATACAAAAATAGAGCGTATCATTAACTCGACTGACGATTGCCATAACTTACAGAAAGACCTCGATACATTGTCCAAATGGTCTAAAACTTGGCAAATGGAATTTAACGTTGAAAAATGTAAAGTACTTAACGTAGGCAAGACCATTGGAGATACTAAATACAGCTTAGATAACAAAGAAATTAGCAAATCGGAATGCGAGAGACATCTAGGAGTTATGATTAGTAACGACCTTAAACCTAGGCAACAGTGTATTAATGCGAGAAATAAAGCAAATAGGGTCCTAGGATTTATTTCGAGAAGCGTGAGCAATAGATCATCTAAAGTAATACTAAAACTTTATCTAGCATTAGTAAGGCCACATTTAGACTACGCAGTACAATTCTGGTGTCCTTACTATAGAATGGATATTAATTCGTTAGAAAATGTACAGAGAAGAATGACTAAAATGATACATGACGTCCGGAACCTGTCATATGAAGACAGACTGAAAAGACTAAGTCTGCATTCGCTAGAGAGGCGTAGAGTAAGGGGAGACTTAATTGAGGTGTTTAAGTGGATGAATGGTATAAATAAGGGAGATATTAGCAAGGTACTTAAAGTGAGCATACAGGATAGAACTAGAAATAATGGTTTCAAACTAGAAAAATTCCGTTTCAGTAAGGAAATCGGTAGAAATTGGTTTGGTAATAGAGTAGTAGACGAATGGAATAAGCTACCTAGTAAAGTAGTTGCTGCCTCTTCCATTGAGAGTTTCAAGCATAGGCTAGATAAGCATATGACAAATAAGGGGTGGATATAGAATAAAGAAAATCTTATAACCAATACTAATTCAAAAAATTTTTCTTTTCAGGTTACACTATGATAGTCTCTATTCTCCTTTCACACTTTCCTGTAAAATGTCCACGCCAGTTTTTCTATACGGCGTGGTGTTCTTTCTGACTTTTTCCTGCCGGCTTCGGCTGGAGGGTTTGGAGGGCGGGGGAGAGCCTTCTTCTTTGCTGTCCTTATCTCATTCTAGTAGTTCAGTTACTCTTCTAGGAGCTGCCTAGCATGGGCCAACCGGCCTACTGCAGTTATCCTCTCTTCTTATGTTCTTATGTTCTTATAACAATCGCTCATCTATAGGATCCCACTCACATAAAGCCTTATTTGCCTTACAACCCAGCAACAATCCTACTCCCTGATAATGCATTCCATCCTGTCGGCCAGATATCAATAAACGTATACCATCCTCCAAATCCAACTTATCGACTCCAGTTAATCTAGTTTCTGTCAGAGCACAAATATCAAGTCCGTAATTTTGAAAAACCTTCACTAACTCATCGATTTTACCGTCATGATTTAGTGTTCTCACATTCCAGTTACCAATTTTAATTGTATTTTTTGCATTAACAAAGGAATTAGATTGTAATTGGGGCAACCGTGAGATTCTTAGCACACCCTGCCCATTTAAGGGCTGCACGGGACTGGGGGCCATTATTGTTCTTTCAGAGTCCATCAAGGTTTCTTGGCTAACTTCCTGAACACCTCGCCACTGTGTTGCAGTCGCAGTAGGCAGCTAACTTGCCTGATTGCCCACACCCGAAAGACCCAGCTATGCTGTAGCCAGTCACGTGCCGGCATGCTTCCCAGCCATTTCACTCTCAAGTAGTTCCTCTGCCTGGATGTGAGAGGGATGTTTGTAGAGCAAGGAAGAGTGGCTGTGCGTGATAGAAATGAATGGAGAGAAATTGTGAATGAATAAATGATGACGCAGCCTTGGGGGGATATTCTCCTACATTTGTCTGATCAGCTGATCAGGCAGATGCGGGTAAAGGGATGGGTCTATTATGATGTGGCAGGTGTAAACCAGCTCTGCTGTAGGGCCTTGCTGTGGATGTCACTGATTGCACGGCGCAATTGTCCCTCGTGCGGTGAGGAATTGTCCCTTCTCCCCCTTGGGGCTAAGATGCCAATGACCGTGTTAGAAAGGATGGGTAAGTGTCGACCTGTCTCGGCTACACCACTTTCCTTGGGGGAAGCATCCTGGATGTGTGTGTGTGTGTGTGTGTGTGTGTGTGTGTGTGTGTGTGTGTGTGTGTGTGTGTGCCCTAGTCAAAATGACCTGAGTAGGTTATTCCTTGGGGATTGGGAGCCATTCCTCACCTCACCTGTCCTCACTCCCTACATCCACCCCTCCCCTTCTTTCTCTCTCTCTCTCTCTCTATGTCTATTTGCCTCTCTCATATACAGTATACATATATATAGATAGATAGATAGATAGATAGACAGATATAAAGATAGATAAATCGATCTACAGAAAAACAGCCAGATAGATATAGGTAGAAATAGACAAGTAGACGGATAGATAGTTGTGTGTGTGTGTGTGTGTGTGTGTGTGTGTGTGTGTGTGTGTGTGTGTGTGTGTGTGTGTGTGTGTGTGTGTGTGTGTGTGTGTGTGTGTCCCTGGGAAAATGACAGTTCCACAAGGTGACGTCTCTAGAGGTGGAAAATCAACCGTGCTTTGTCAACCTTTTTTAATTTTCATCTATGTGTGAATTGGAAATGTCAGATTCCTGGCCAGATATAAGGAGCCTGCACTGGATGTATATCTCATTCAGTTCGCACTCCAGTTGTTGTAGACGTCTCGGCATCAATTATTTTACTCCTCGAAATCCTGTATCATGGAGCATCTGGCCACTGACAGAAAATGCACAAGAAACCGCATCGTAGGAATGGCCATGGCTGGATCAACCCCCTCAGAAATAGCAAGACACCTGGGAATATCAAGAACGACAGTATATTTTTGGTTGAGGCGATATGAAGAAGAAGGAAATGTTGATGCGCGCAAGTCGCCTGGAGGAACAAAGAAAACTACTGCAGAGGAAGAGAGAAGAATTGTGGAAGCAGTTAACCGAAATCCTTTTCTTAAGAGCAGTGAAGTTAAAAGGCAGTTGCAGTTAACGGTGTCGGACAGGACAGTGAGGAGAAGACTTCATTCATCAGGTTTTCGATGCCACCTTGCAGCTGTAAAGGAAAAAATGACGGACAGCCACAAAGAACGCCGCCTTCAGTTTGCCCAGCGATACTGTGACGAAGGGCTCGACTTCTGGGCTAGGGTAATCTTCTTAGACGAAAAGACCTTCTCGTCATGCAGCCATGGGAAAGTGCATTGCTGGAGGATGACCAACACTAGGTAAGACCTGCATTCATTTTGAATCCTTAAACATGTTCTTCCATCATCACATCTATCGTTTATTGTTTTAGAGATAAAATACGCAATTAGAACCATTTTCTTTTCTATTATTATTATTAGATTGAACCGGTGAAGGTTTATATTCAAGGGGTGGTTGGGGTTATTGCTCACGTAATGCCACTCAGGGTTGTGAGGCTTGTCACTCATCTTAAATATCTGGACCAACATGCCTAGCCCCGGGCTCCTACGCTCCTCATGGAGCAAGGTAGGATTGGATGATGATGATGATGATGATTATCGTTATTATTATTATTATTATTATCATCATCATCATTATTATCATCATTCAGACATTCGGGACGTTTATGAAATAACTCGAAATATATTCGGCTTTCAGTGGTTTGGGATATAATCCATATCCAGCCCAGCAGAGACCAATCGATACCTTAATCCTTAATCACTTGATCATCCGCATTGATCATTGTTTTCCTACGACAGATATAACGAGGCGAACATCTTTTACGAGGGAAGGAGCGGCCACGTCAGTTGCAATGTGTGGGGGTGGATCCATCTATATGGTGCTGGGGAGTTGGCTCGGATTGAGGGAAGATTCACCGCAGATACTTACTTTGAAATTTTAGAAGAGGTGATGCTTCCTTCAGTACGGGCCTATGCTCTCCCTTACCCAGAGAAGATCCTCTTCATGCAGGACAATTGTAGTGTTCACACGGCAAGAACAGTGAGGAGGTGGTTCGATGAACAAAATGATGTGGACCTCTTGCCCTGGCCCAGTAAGTCATGTGACTTAAATCCCATCGAAAATGTGTGGGGAAACATTGTCAATTCCTGGGAACAGGGAATGGAGAGAACGCCAGCAAATCTGTTCCAGCATACTCAACGGGAATGGGAAGTCATGCGCAGGAAACAGCACATAATCTATAATCATGTCAGCTCTATGCCAAACCGCCTGCAAGAAGTGATTAGAAATAATGGAGGTTGGACACGATACTGATCGAGAGAGAGAGAGAGAGAGAGAGAGAGAGAGAGAGAGAGTGTATGCAGACGCGAGCTTAAAAGCTGGCTACATTTGTCTAACCGCGAACTGTAGTTTAAAGCTGGCTACATTTGTCTAACCGCGAACTGTAGTTATCTTTAAATGTGTTAAAATGCTTTGTTTATTTTATAATAACATGTTTTATTTATTTTATAATAATTATATCAATAAAATCATACTTTGCACTGACATTATCATTCACCCTACAGAACCTCAGAGAGAGAGAGAGAGAGAGAGAGAGACGGGACGGATCTGGTGATGATTATGGGAGCGTGTGGTGAAATGAGGGATTGCCCCATGCTCTTGGATACCGGAGCATGTCGATCGCTCATTAATCAAGGAACCTATGAGAATTTGGGTGAGACCAAGCCTGAGCTCAGACCGTATCAAGGACGAAGGTTAGTATCCGCAAGTGGTAATGAGCTTGAGGTGGTAGGAGTGGTTAGCCTGCCTATAGGGTTGGCTGGTCACACCTACGAGAGTGAATTAGTAGTGGTGAGGAACTTACCGTGTACTATTTCAGTGATTCTAGGTTCCGATTTTATTTTCGCTCGGAATATATGTATTACACCAGATCCGTTGTGCATAGAGATCGATGGGAAGAAGGTAGAATTACAGTCGGGAGAGGAGAATCTTCGCATAGATGGTGCTTCCTCCTTGCATGTAGTTGAAACCGGCTTATCAGATGACAAGGAGTATATCTCTGGGCGTTGTATGACGAGTGAGACAGTCGTGATTGATCCGTTCACAAGTGGAATGATCCCGATAGAGACTGAAATTTCAGGATGGTCCTTTGGGTTATTCTCACCTAATCCTGGTAGTACTTTCGCTGCTATGCTGTGGCCAGGGATTGTACAGATGGTCCCGGGCGAGGCGGGAGGAAAGTCCAGGGTTTATGTTGCCTACACTAACGCCACCCCTGACCGGGTCAGTATATCTGGCAGGTACAGGGTGGGGACAATAGAACCGATTGAGGAGATAAGGTGAGACGAGAATCAGGAGGATGAGCAAGGGCAAATAACTGGTGTGAGATTCAACTAAGCTCTTTCTAAAAGTAGATGAGTTATGTCCACCGGAGACTAAGGAGAATGATGCTCTCAAACGTCTAGTGCGAAAGCATCTTCAAGTGTTTGCCTTGCCTGATGAACCACTGAATATTACACCTTATTTCCTCCATCACATCTGTGCAACAGGACCGGTTGTAAACCGTCGTCCTTATAAGGTACCGGTTAAGTATCACGAAACTCTTAGGCAACAGCTAAATGAACTAAGGGAGCGAAATATAATACGTCCTTCTAGATCACCATATTGTTCACCCTTGGTCCCGGTGGCCAAGAAGGATGGTGGACTAAGAATTTGTCTCGATTTTCGCCATTTGAATAAGCAGATTACATCAGACCCCTTCCCATTGCCAAACATTGCACAAATTCTTTCCCAGTTAGGAGAAAATACTGTATTCAGTAGCTTGGATTTGAGGCAAGGATACCATCAGATCCCTCTGGATGAGGCGTCACGACCGCTGACCGCATTTTCCTCACCAGACGGTCATTGGGAATATAATAGTCTACCGTTTGGCTTAAAAGATGCCCCTGCTGCGTTCCAAAGGATCGTTAACGAAGTCCTGATACGACTGACAGGGCGTATCAGTCATACTTACCTGGATGACATAATTGTCTATGGTGAGGATTTTGATTCACATGTACAGAACCTAGATGAGGTCCTTGCCAGACTTAAGGAAGCTCAACTTACTCTTTAAGTTAGAGAAGTGCAGTTTTTTCAAGGATGAAGTGTCTTACCTAGGACACTTAATTTCTGTAAAAAGCTTGCGGCCACAACCGGATAAAGTCCGAGCCATAAGGGAAATTGCTGTTCCTAAGACACTGAAGGAACTCCAATCTTTCTTAGGGTTAGTTAATTATTACCGAAGATTCATAAGTGACTATGCTAAGATTGCTCTGCCTCTCACAAAACTGACTCGTGGAAAGAAGGAAGTGAAAAACAGTAAACAAAAAATCGAGTGGAACGATGAGGCTGATCAAGCTTTTAGAAGTCTGAAAAGTAAGCTTACTGACGACATCGTACTCAAGTTTCCCTCCTTTGATAAACCATTCTATCTGACAACTGACGCGAGTGGTACTGCGATAGGCGGGGTATTACAACAGGATGATGAGGATGGACACCTTAGACCGTTGACATTTTAGTAGAGCATTAAATAAAGCTGAGCTTAATTATGCCACTATCGAGCAAGAAGCCTTAAGTATTGTGTACGGATTGCGGATAAATCGGCCTCTTGTCTTGGGATACAAAGTGATTGTGCAGACGGTTCACCGACCCCTCACGTGGCTCTTTAATGTGAAGGAGCCTTCTGGCAGAATAGCTAGATGGCAGATACAGGTTGCCGAATACGACTTAGAGGTATCCTACCTGCCAGGACACCAGAACCGAGTGGCTGACGCCTTGTCACGTCTTCGCAGAGAGCAAAACGAAGATATAGAACTTATAGCTGTTACGAGGTAAGTAGAGAGTGGAGGACACGACACATGGTCTTCTCATAGCCTTCATCAGCCTCTGAACCACGTAGTCTCGTCTGCTTATACTTGCACTCCTCATAGTCCTAATCAGACCTCAGAGCTACCTATCCAAGCCGTATATTACTGTTATCCTGTGTTCTTTTTATCGTTCTTCTTTTTTTCACTTTTTCTGGCCCCATTCATGCCATTCTGCGTTTTGTTTCAGTCATTTGCTCTCTTTATCTCATACTCTGTTTTTTTTGGTTTTACTCTCTGCTCTTTTTCTCTTATCCCACCTCTTTTTCTCTCGTATTCCTGCCACGGTCCGCCAGTTACAATATTTCACGGTTTATGATGCAGATACGAGGCTGTAAGTAATGACCAGGCAAGATGATATATTGAAGCCGTTGCGAATCAAACAGACATATATGGTAAAAGGTCAGACACAGACTTACACATGCACTTCTAAACTGAACTGGAGTAAAGATATATATATATATATATATATATATAGAGAGAGAGAGAGAGAGAGAGAGAGAGAGAGAGAGAGAGAGAGAGAGAGAGAGAGAGAGAGACAAACAGACAGAGTATAAATTTTTCTTTACAGAACACAACTCACACACCGTAAACACACACAGACACAGACACACACACACACACACACACACACAGATACACACACACATAGACAGACACACACACACCATCTTCTACTTGTACACAGAACCGGCGAAACTTGGACTGTTACACCCGTAGACTTTCAGAGAGCATAATTTCTTATATAGCGATTTTATGGGCGACCGAAAGTTAGGTTAGGTCACTTTGGGCAGGGTTTGGTCTGATTAGATAATTTTTGGTTGGGTTGGGTTCAGATCGACTAGATATAGACGGATTAGGTTAGATTGCTTTAGAATAGCTCGGTTTTGATATATTTTGGGTCGGGTTCTATTGGGTTGGGTTAGGCTGGGTTAGGTTCGGTTGGATTTGGTCATTTGAGGCTTGAGTGGGTTTCGTTAGGTCGGGTATGGTATGGTTAAGTGAGACTGGGTAGGATTAGGCAGGGTTAGATGCAGTTAGGCTGCGTCAGAATTAGTTAGTTTAGGTATGGGGAGGTTACGTGAGATAGTGAGGTTAAATACAATTAGACTGGGTTAGGTGAGGTTAAGTTAGATTAGTTTGGGTTATTTTAGGTTGAATTAGGTCACTCGAGGTTAGGCCAGGTTCAGTTCCAGCAAATATGGATAGGTTAGGCGAGACTGGCCTAAAATAAGATTCAGAAAACGTTATAAACACAACCCCCTCCTCCCATCTGATTCTGTGACCTACGTCTTGGCTTCAGTCTTTCTCTCCCTATTTCACTCTCTCGTAAAAGTCTTGGTCCCTGTCGAAACGCCTAAATTTACTGCATTGTCAAAGTGGTTTATGCATTGCGGTCTTTTGTTGGTCGGTCCTTCCAAAGTCAAGTATCGCACGAGGTGGACGTGGTTTTGTGTGTGTGTGTGTGTGTGTGTGTGTGTGTGTGTGTGTGTGTGTGTGTGTGTGTGTGTGTGTGTGTGTGTGTGTGTGTGTGTGTGTGTGTGTTCGTGTGCGCTTGAAGCTGTGTGTACTTGAGTAATGCCCACATGCACACACAAAGGCCAGGACAGTAGTGTGTGTGTGTGTGTGTGTGTGTGTGTGTGTGTGTGTGTGTGTGTGTGTGCGCTTGAAGCTGTGTGTACTTGAGTAATGCCCACATGCACACACAAATGCCTCGACAGTAGTGTGTGTGTGTGTGTGTGTGTGTGTGTGTGTGTGTGTGTGTGTGTGTGTGTGCAAACGTGTGTACTTGACTGATATCCACATGCATACACACAAAGGCCAGGACACACAGAGTAGTTGTTTATGTGTGTGGGTTTATGAATAGACTACACTTACACTCAGGCCAGGACAGACATAGGGTAGTGTGTGTGTGCGTATGTGTTTGTATGTGTTAACAGAATACACATACAGAGTACCATGTGTGTGAACAGAATATGTAGAGTAGCATGTGTGTGTGTGTACGTGTGAATAGAATACACATGTAGACGTGTGTGCTACCCACACTAACACCCTCTAATTCTTTCAGCCAGGATTGGAGACGTAGCGTGTATATGTCAGGACTCCATATTATAATTACAAATCATAATAGATAGCATGATGGATAGATAGATAGACAGATAGACAGATGGATAGAAGCAGCAAGTACGTGTGGACATTCAAGTGCATATACATACATACCAGTTCTCACAAACCACTTACTAAAGTCAGTCAATAATATCTTTACAAACACTCCCGACGCAGTGCCAAGCGACATAGGTTTCATAGCATTTTTTTTTTTTTTTTTTTTTTTTTTTTTTTAGGGATTTATGTGTATTAAACCTTAAGGATTCGTTAGTATGTTGCGTTTATTGTTTTGATATAGACAATTTCCATCAGTAACCTTCAGAATGACACCAAGGTGTAATGTACAAAATAATTCGCTATGGAAAACGTGTTAGGAAATCTCAAGAGTCACATATAATATGGGCCAAAACCTTATGACATCTAACCTTCAATCCGATGACCTAACAGTAATGAGGGGGATATGAAGACTAAAGCTCACCCTTTCAATTAGGAAAGTCTGCTTCCTAAATGAATAAAATTGCTTGTCGGTATCCACACTATAATGAACCCCTTCAATACGATGTCTACTAGATTTAATTATTGCAACTACCACGAGATTTTATTCAACTTATGACATCTCAAAACTCTTCACCTTAAGTGGAACTGCCGAGACAGACAAAGAAAGAGACAGACGGAAGCAGAGACTAACAGAGAGACAGAGGCACAGGCAGAGGAAGATTTAGAGAGAGAGAGATTGGATCAGTTACAAGGACAGGGAAAACTGAGGAGAGGAAATCAGGTAAGGAGAAGGGTAGAAAGACCGAGAGAGAGACTGAGACAGAGAGAAGGAGGCAGAGACAGAGAACATGATGCAGAGGTGAGTGCATGCAACTGAATGAGGTAAACGTGAGAGGATGCGGGGTTTGGAAGTGGAGGAAATGGAACGATTCTTTCAGTCCAAAATGGAAGAGGCTGAAAGAGTGCGCACATATTCATTCACGCAAACACTGATACAAGCACTGATCAGCGCATGCATGCACACTAATACACGCAGGCACTAATAGGCACTGATACACACAGGCACTGATACACACAGGCACTGATACACTATCTATCTATCCATCTATATACCTAGGCTGCTTCCCCCAAGGAAAGGGAGGTAGCCGAGACAGGACGACACACTCCCCATTTACTCATCCATTCAAAGACGTTCATTCCCATCTTAGCCCCAAAGGGGAGAAAGGACAGATCCTCACCGCACCACACTGCACAAGGGTCAACTGCGCAATGCAATCAGTGACATCCGCAGCAGGGCCCGACAGCAGAGCTGCTTTACCCCTGCCACATCATAACAGACTCATCCCCTTACCCACACCTGACCTGAAATAGCTGATCAGACCAAATGGGGGAGAATATCCCCTCAGGGCTGCGTCATCACTTATTCATTCACAATTTCTCTCCACCCATTTCTGTCACGCACAGCCACTCTTCCTTGCTCAACAGACGTCCCTCTTGCATCTAGCGCTCTCTTCACACTGTCCATCCATCCTATTTGTGGTCTTCCTCTCAGCCTTACACCTCTCACATCAGATCTAGTTATCTTTTTCAACAATCGCTCATTATCCATTCTCTCCATATGCCCAAACCATCGCAACACCCTCTGCTCAACTCTACCAGCCATCTCCCGAACAACTCCAGTTCTCCTTCGCACTTCATCATTCCGCACTCGATCCATACGCGTCACTCCACACATACTCCTCAGACACCTCATCTCCATTACATTCAAACTTTTCCTCTCTGCTACACCCATATTCCATGTTTCAGCCCCATACAATGCAGTCGGTACCACAACACCCTCATACAGCCTTCTCTTTACATCCATTCTAAGCGAACGACATCTAAACACTTTTTTCATTCCTCCCAGCACCTTTCCTACTTCATTTATTCTAAACTTCACTTCTGCATCTATTCTTCCATCCACAGAAACATGTGACCCTAGATATTTAAAACACTCTACCTCCTCAAGCAACTCGCCATTCAAAACTATATTCATCCCCCTACCATCTACCAACCTCGTACACTTCATCACTTTACTCTTATTCCCATTTACTTTCAATTTCCTCCTTTCACACACCCTTCCAAACTCCTCTACCAACTGTCTCAATCTCTCCTCTGAATCAGCCACCAGTGCAGTATCATCTGCAAACAGCAGCTGCTTCAGATTCCACTCTCCACCATCAACATTCACCAGACTCAGACCTCCACCTAAAACTCTTGCATTCACCTCCCTTACAACACCATCCATGTAAATATTAAACAACCAAGGCGACATCACACATCCCTGTCGCAGCCCCACTCTCACAGGAAACCAATCACTCACAGCATTTCCCACTCTTACACACGCTCTACTATTTACATAAAAACTTTTCACCCCTTTTAGTAACCTACCATCAAGTCCATACAATCTTAAAACAGTCCACAAAGCCTCCCTATCAATTCTATCATACGCTTTCTCTAAATCCATAAATGCCCAAAACACATCCTTACCTTTCGCTAAATACTTTTCACACACTTGTCTCACAGCAAACACCTCATCAACGCATCCCCTCCCTCTCCTAAAGCCACACTGCTCATCACCAATCACTCCCTCTGTACCCTCTCTAACTCTCATAATTAACACTCTACCATACACCTTACCTACAACACTCAACAGACTTATACCCCTAAAGCTAGTACATTCATACTTATCACCCTTGCCTTTATACAACGGGACCACACAAGCACTTGCCCAGTCAATTGGCACCATACCTTTCTCAAAGCACACATTCAACAATCTTACTAACCAGTCAACAGTAGTCACTCCACCACCCTTCAGGCTTGAGATTTTATTAGGTCTTGTGGTATTATTCTTACAAAGCTCATGGCCTCATAGTGCCAGGGATTGATTCCTGGCACTGCAGCATCCTATCCTATCATCATCAGCATCATCATCATTGTCGCTGTTGTCAATGAGCAAGTAATATGAGTACCTAGATTAAGTTAACTGGCACTGTACACTCTAGTGGTGGAAAGATCTACTTAGCCTACTGAGCCTGGCACTGCCACTAATCCTAATTATCATCATTAGGCATTATCATTAGCTCTCATCATTAGGCATTATCATTATCAACAGCTCTGCCTCCTTTTCCCACCCAAGGATGGGGTGAGGAATTCTCAATTAAAATTTCATAAGTAGGGGAGCAACTGTAATACTCTGTACATCTCAACTTGGCTAAGAGTGATTTAGAAAGGATGCAAAGTCAGTACTGCCATCCTTGTCTTACTCTGCTTCAGGGCTTTGGGGATTGGCCTGCAAATGACACAAATCTTTGCCAAGTCAAGGTGGACAAACCAAAAATGTTCTAACTCACTTTTCAGAAGGGCGGTAATAGCCGTAGTTGTAGTGGTAGGTGTAGTAGTAGCAGTAGATAAGATTTGAAGACAGATGGCCTAGGGTAACCTCTTCTGACCAGTTAATTTCCCCACAGGTTAAAGGCCACTGTGTTACAAGGAGCCTGCAGCACCAACCCCAATGTAGCATTGTTGCCCATCGCAGCATCGACATCAATCGCAGGATCACTAACCCCATGGCAGCATCACTAACCCCGTCGGCAGTGGTAACACCAACACAGCAACAACGGAAACATCAACACGAGTTTCACAGGCAGCCCCTGAAAATGTGGCAGGTTTTTAGGAGATAATCTCAGCTCTGTTGATAATTTAACTCTTTGTCTGTGGAGGTGTTCAATACAGATCTTAGTTAACTCTTAATGTATTGGTGCTGGAGTGGCACTACTAGGATGAAAGGGGGGAGATTGCCTTCCCTATCCCCCAACAGGAGAAAGGTGCACTACAGAAGGGTAACTCAGCCTGCCATCCACTGAATTCATATTCTGATGGGCCTGGGGTTGCAACTACTACAGCTACTAGTACACGAGAACAAATATGAACAAATCCATTTTACATCATTTGTCTGGCTCAATTCCCTGGTAATAGTCCCTCATGTACTTCCTTATTCCCAGAAAGGAAGATTGTGGACTGCAGCAGAACATGACAATCCTATGGTTCTGCATTATTTACATAATTCTTAATGACTAGTATTATTCTTGTGTTACTCTTTTGTTACTACTCAAGACTGAATATGAAAAGATAGCAGTTTAGATAAATAGGTAGTAGGAAACGGGGTTGTACATAGACTTAATTTCTTCACAGAGAGGGCTGTCTCCTAATATGAATAAAACAGTCTGGTGGTAGCAAGTATAAACTATATGACATCAGCAGAAGGCCCCATACTACAGGTCCCTTTGGCAAAATAAAAGATGTCACAGCCAAAAGAAAAAAAAAAATCCTGCACTTTTCCCCCCATGTAAGATGAGGTACTTTAACTGGTTATAATAATAATAATAATAATAATAATAATAATAATAATAATCTATCTATCTATCTATAGCCCGACGCCCTAATCCCACAAAGGGTGGCCGCAGACAAAACGCCTCCAAGTCACTCTGTCACCCACCATTTGACTCCCCTCCCCCCAACTCACCCCCCCCTCCCTCATATACCTCTCAACTCCATCCCTCCACCTCATCCTCGGTCTACCCCTCCCTCTCCCTCCCTCCACCTCACCTACATACACCCTCTTAGTCAGTCTTTCATTCTCCATTCTCTCCACATGTCCAAACCACCTCAGTGTATTTCTCCTAATCTTTTCAACCACATCCACATCTACCCCACAACGTTCCTTCACTTCTTCATTCGTCAACTTGTCCCTCCATGTCACTCCACATGCTCCTCTCAAGTAACTCATTTCCACTGCTCTCACTCTTGACTTGTTCCCCTCTTGCAAGGTCCACGCCTCGCTTCCATACGTCAGGGTAGGGATCACAATACCATCATGCAGTGACTTCTTAACTTCCATACTCACCTCTCTATTTCTCATCACTGCTTTCAGTGTACCAACAACCTTTCTTCCCTGCTGTACCCTTTCACGTACTTCATCCCCTAAAGTTCCATCCTTACTCATCACACTACCCAAGTACTTGAATGCACTCACATTCTCCATATCCTCACCATCCAACCTCACTGCACACTCTGTGACTTCATTCCTCTCAAACACCATAACTTTTCTTTTGTTTACATTAACTTTCAGCTTCCTCCTCCTACACACTGTCCCAAATTCATTCACCAAACCTTGCAACTCCCATTCATCTTCACTCAACAATACTGTATCATCAGCAAACAGCAACACCAGAAGCTTCCAAATCTCACCCTCATTCATTAGGGCCACCCCCACATCCACTGCCCTACCCTGCACCTCCTTTACAACCCCATCCATATATATATTAAACAGCCATAGAGACATCACACACCCCTGTTTCAGTCCCACATTGAGATCAAAGAACTCACTCAGCTCACCATCCACTCGCACCGTAGCCCTAGCTCCCTCGTACATACTCTTCACAGCACTCAACAATTTCCCCTCCACTCCATATATTCTTAATACCTTCCACATACCTTGCCTATCTATTCTGTCATAAGCTTTCTCCAAGTCCATGAAGGCAGCATACACTTTCCTTCCCTTCTCTAGATACTTCTCCACTAAACATCTTAGAACAAATATCTGATCTACACACCCTTTTCCCTTCCTAAATCCCCCTTGTTCTTCTCCAACTAGCTCCTCTGTCATATGCCTAACCCTATCAATGAGTATTCTACCACATATTTTACCAGTCACACTAAGAAGGCAAATACACCCCTATGGTTACCACATACTTCTCTCTCCCCTTTTCCTTTGTACAGAGGAACAATTATACCTGATTTCCAGTCCTCTGGAACCCTTCCCTCTTCCCAAGCCAATCTACACAACTTCCATAACCACTCCACAACAATCTCACCCCCATACCTAGGCATTTCACCACACACTCCATCAATTCCTGGGGCCTTTCCCAGCTTAATCTTCTTCATTGCTTCCACTACTTCCGACCTACTGATCTCTTCCTCCCTCCTCTCATCTCTTCTTCTCCCAGCCATTCCCCAACCACTTATACTCACACTGCTCTCACTCTCTACATTCAACAAATCCTCAAAGTGCTCCTTCCATCTCCTCAATTTCTCTCTCTTCTCCACCAACAATCTATTATTCCTATCTTTCACTCCCCTACTATTTCCCCTTTCACACTGCCTTACTTTCTTTACCTCCTTCCAAAACAATTTCTTACTCTCCCTCCATTTCACACTCAGATTCCTCCCAAACTCTTCATCCACTTTCTTCTTACTCTCCTTCACCAGTCTCTTAACCTCCCTTCTCCTGCTCACATATACCTCTCTCTTCTCTCTCTCATCTTCTCCCCTACCTCTACTCGCCAACCATTCATCATATGCCTTCTTCTTTTGTTCCACAGCTCGTTTCACCTCATCATTCCACCATGCTGTCCCTTGCACACCCTTGCATCTCCTCCTCACTCCACAAACCGCCTCACATGCTGCGCTTATCTCTTCCGTGAATATCTTACATACGTCTTCCACCCCTTCCATCTGCTCTAGCTCATACCTTCCCAATCTTTCTTCCACTATGCTCTTATACTCTGTCATTTTCTCACTAACTTGCAATTTCTCCACTCTTCTCACAGGAGCTGCTTCCTCCTGTCTTCCCCTTCGTCTCCTCAACCACTTTCTTTGCAGCTCTACCTTGGCCATCACTAAGTGATGGTCCGAGACTCCATTCCCCCACCCTCTCCACACTCTTGCATCCAACACTTGTCTTCTCATTCGCTCATCCACACACACGTAGTCTATCATTGCCTTTCGTTCAACAAGTTCACCATCCATCCTCCTCATTACTCTCCATGTATACCGGTGTATCATCTTATGACGAAGTTAGGTGTTGGCTATTGCCAACCCCTTACCAGCACAGATGTCCACCAAAGCACTACCATTCCCATCTACTTCAGCTGGCACACCCCACTGACCAACCACTCCATCCACTCGTACATTCCCAACTTTACCATTCATGTCTCCAATCAACAGCACTCTCTCGCTCCTCTCAAACTTGTCCATACATGCTTCTAATAATAATGATAATAATAAATCATCCATCATCCAATCCTACATCGGCCAATGAGGCAAGTTGATCCTAACATTTAAGATGAGAGTGACCAGCCTCACTCATCCCTGAATGGCATTACGTGAGCAATAAACTCCAACCACCCCTTGGATATAAACCTTCACCAGCTCAATCCAACTGGAACATCACAATTACCCACTAAGTCACCAGGCACAAAAATTTGGTTATATGATTACCATCCAGCACAGTAAATGTTTCCCTGGTGTACAGGAAACCATTTGGCTTGTCACTCAGTGTAGAGTCACCCACAGGCAGAAGGAAGGGGAAAGAATGAAGGAAAGAAAGACAGAAGAGGGGGTGTAAAGTCACCTGTAAGCAGAAGGATGAGGAAAGAATTAAGGAAAGAAAGAGAGAAGAGGATGGAAGGAAAGAAGGATGGAGGAGAGGAAAGGGCAGACCCCCGAGAGCAGCTCTACATCGAGTGAGTGGATGGTGAGCGCTCCCACCTACCACAAATAATAATAATAGTAATAATAAAAAGTACTTTAATAACCCTGTCTCCTGCCATTTCACTGATCCCCCCCTCTCATATACCTCTCCATTCCTACCTTATCCTCAGTCTCCCTTTCCTTCTCCCTCAACTCCCTATTCCAAATGAGGAGGATGGTGGACCATAGGAGAAAGGGAACTTCTGGTTTCCTGTCCAGGCAGCTGGCTGGTATTTATGTGGCAGCTGGTTGGTATTAATTTGGCTTTCTTCTCCCCCCCTGCTCCCTCTCTGTAGGCGGTTTCCATGGCTCAGTCAACTCTATCTATCTATCTATCTATTGCCAGACGCCTCAATCCCGTTTGGGGTGGCCACAAACAAATCGCCTCCAAGTCGCCCTGTCCCCCGCCATTTCACTGCCCTGCTCCCAACTCACACCCCCCTCTCTCATATATCTCTCCACCCCATCCCTCCATCTCATCCTCGGCCTCCCCCTCCCTCTTCCCCCCTCCACCTCACTCACATACACTCTCTTCGTCAGTCTTTCACCCTCCATCCTCTCCACATGGCCAAACCACCTCAGTGTGTTCCTCATAACGCTTCCTATCACATCCACATCCACACCACAACGCTCCTTTATATCCTCATTCATCAGCCTGTCTCTCCACGTGACTCCACAGGCTCCTCTTAAATAACTCATTTCCACTGCTCTCACTCTTGACTTGTGTCCTTCCAACAATGTCCAAGTTTCACTTCCGTACGTTAGAGTTGGTATCACAATACTGTCATGTAGTAACTTTTTTACTTCCATGCTCACTTCCCTGTTTCTTATCACTGCTTTCAAGGAACCAGCAACCTTTCTTCCCTGCTGTACCCTTTCAAGCACTTCACCCTCCAAACCTCCATCCTTACTCATCACACTACCCAAATACTTAAACGTACTCACATTTTCCAATTCCTCACCATCTAACCTCGCTGTACATTCACTAACTTCACCTCTCTCAAAGACCATCACTTTACTCTTCCCTACATTCACCTTTAGGTTCCGTTTCTTACACACTCTCTCAAACTCATCCACCAAGCCTTGCAGCTCCCCTTCGTCTTCACTCAACAACACAGTATCATCTGCAAACAACAGTACAGGGAGTTTCCAAACACTATCCTCTCTCACCAGGGCCACTCCAACATCCACTACCCTACCTTGTACCTCTTTTATTACCCCATCCATGTACAGATTGAACAACCATGGAGACATGACACATCCCTGTTTCAAACCAACTTTCAAAGAGAAAAATTCACTTAGTTCACCATCCACACGCACTGCAGCCTTCGCACCATCGTACATACTCTTCACAGCATTCAACAACTTCCCATCTACTCCATATATTCTTAACACTTTCCACAATCCTTGTCTATCCACCCTGTCATATGCTTTCTCCAAATCCATGAAAGCCGCATACAACTTCTTTCCCTTCTCTAGAAACTTTTCCACTAAAGATCTAAGAATGAATATCTGATCTACACAACCTCTTCCCTTCCTAGAGCCTCCCTGTTCTTCTCCAACTAATTTCTCTGTTCTTTCTCTAACTCTGTCTATAAGTATCCTACCATACACTTTTCCTATTATACTAAGAAGACAAATGCCCCTATGATTACCACACACTTCTTTTTCCCCTTTTCCTTTGTACAAGGGAATAATTATACCTGACTTCCAATCCTCCGGGACTCTACCTTCCTCCCAGGCCAATCTGCACATCTTCCACATCCATTCTACTACTATCTCTCCCCCATGCTTCAGCATTTCACCACACACTCCATCAATTCCTGGGGCTTTCCCCGATTTAACTTTCTTCATTGCTTCCACAACTTCTATCCTACTGATTTCTTCCTGTCTTCTCACCTCCCTCCTTCTCCCAGCCATTCCCCAGCCACTTATACTCGCATTACTTCCATCCTCTACGTTCAACAATTCCTTAAAGTGTTCTCTCCATCTGCTCACTTTTTCTCCCTTCTCCACTAGTAATCTACCATTTTTATCTTTCACTCCCCTGCTAACTTCACTTCCACCCTGTCTTACTCTTTTCACTTCTCTCCAGAACATTTTCTTACAGTCCCTCCACTTTACACACAAAATCCTTCCAAATTCCTCATCCACTCTCTTCTTACTCTATCTTACTAATCTTTTCACCTCTCTCTTCCTTTCCACATATAACTCTCTCTTCTGCCTCTGAACTTCTTCCACGCCCCTATTTCTCATCCATTCATTGTATGCTTTCTTCTTTTGTGTCACAGCCTGTTTCACCTCTTCAGTCCACCATGCTGTTCCTTGCACCCCCGTCCGTCTTCTCTTCTTTCCACACACCACAACACATGCTGCACATATTTCTTCTGTAAATTTTTTTCACACACCTTCCACGTCTCCCATCTGCTCCAATTCATATTTGCCCAATCGTTCCTCCACTTCTCTCTTATACTCTGCCTTTTTCTCATCCTCTTGTAACCTTTCCACTCTCCTTGCAACTACTCCTTCCTCTCGTCTTTCCCTTCTTCTATTCCTCCATCTCACTTGCATCCTAATTCTGGCCACCACCAAGTAGTGGTCAGAAAGTCCACTCCCCCAACCTCTATACACTCTTGCATCCTTTACACATCTTCGCATCCTTTCATCCACACACACATAATCAATCATTGCCTTCCTTTCATTCAGTTCACCACCCACCCTTCTCATCACTCGCCATGTATACCTGTGGATCATTTTATGCCTGAAGAGGGTATTAGCTATCACCAACCCCCTCCCAGCACAAATGTCCACTAACGCACTCCCATTCTCATCTATCTCGGCAGGCACACCCCACTCACCAACTATTCCATCCACCTTCACATTACCAACTTTACCATTCATATCACCAATCAAAAACACTCTCTCATTCCTTCCAAACTTTTCCATGCACACTTCCACATTTGTCCAGAACTCTTCTCTCACTCTTCTAGCACGATCTTGCGTTGGCGCATACACACACACAATCGCCCACATTTGTATTCCAACTTTCAACTTTACCCACACAATCCTTGACCCAACTGATCCATACTGTCTTATGCTCCTCTTCCATCTTTTACTCACAACTATACACACTCCTTCCTTTGCCCTCTCATTCTCACCTACTCCTGCACATATACCCCATCCATACTCCCATTCTCTCACACTTTCTCCTCACCATTTTGTTTCAGTTATTCCACATACAGTACATCCACTTTCGCACCCTCAAGCACCTGGACAATCTCTCTCTCTTTCACCTCATCATTCGCTCCTCTTACATTCCATGTACTCATTACCAAGTCCTTTGTCCGGTCCTGGGTCGTCATCGTTTGGTCAGTCCTTGTCCGAGGCTTCTTGTTTGTTTTTTTAGTTAGTTGTTTTCCGGGGAAGGGCACTAACCCTCCGCCAACCCTTTTAGTCGCCTTTTACGACAAGCAGGGATACTGGGGGAGTATTCTCAGTCAACTCACACACCTGAAAATATACTACACATTAGTTCTTTCCTTTCAAACCTTGATTAACAAAAGTAGCTTGTTGGCAGCAAGAACATTATCATCTGGAGACAACATGAGTTAAATAACTTGGCAATACCAAATGCAAGATGTTTTTAATAATAATTCATCCATCTATCCATCATCCAATCCTACATTGCCCCATGTGGAGCATAGGAGCCCAGGGCTAGGCAATTGGTCCCGACAATTAAGATGAGAGTGACCAGCCTCACTCATCCCTGAGTGGCATTACATAAGCAATCAACCCCAACCACCCCTTGGATATAAACCTTCACCGGCTCAATCCAATTGGAACATCACAATTACCCACTAAGTCACCAGGCGCCAAAATTTGGTTATATGGTTACAACCCAGCATAGTAAATGGTTTCCTGGTGCACAGGAAACCATTTGACTTGTCACTCAGTGTAGTCACCCACAGGCTGAAGGAAGGGGAAAGAATGAAGGAAAGAAAGACAGAAGAGGGAATGTAAAGTCACCCGTAGGCAGAAGGACAAGGAAAGAATGAAGGAAAGAAAGACAGAAGAGAATAGAAGGAAAGAAGGATGGAGGAGAGGAAAGGGCAGACACCCGAGAACAGCGCTACATCGAGTGAGTGGATGGTGAGCGCCCCCACCTACCACAAATAATACAGTATATAATAATAGTAATAATAATAACTACTTTAAGAATAACGAGAACTACTCTAAGTCTCAATGGCATGCCTAATGGGCCACATCCCCACACATCATTC
Organism: Coenobita brevimanus; assembly: GCF_032717465.1. Lineage (NCBI taxonomy): Eukaryota > Metazoa > Arthropoda > Malacostraca > Decapoda > Coenobitidae > Coenobita > Coenobita brevimanus. The sequence goes on from NW_027643585.1 coordinate 22,483, forward strand.
AAGCCCCTGAAATCCTGATACCACAACACAGGCATAACTATCCACACACATGCATTTCATAAAAACCATCCAATAATCCATCCAACTTTTCAAGTTAAATAAGTGCTGTCAACCCTCATCATGTACTCCCCCATACAAATGTCATCCAATCATCATCTATCTGCTCAGCAAAAAAATCAAACACACACCAAAATGAGATACTGGTCTCTGGTTTGAATAAATCTACACTACCTGTCTACCTATAGCAGGACGCCTTAATCCTGTAAGGGGTGGCCACAAACAAATTGCCTCCAAGTCACCCTGTCTCCTGCCATTTCACTGATCCCCCCCTCTCATATACCTCTCCATTCCTACCTTATCCTCAGTCTCCCCTTCCTTCTCCCTCAACTCCCTATGCCAAATGAGGAGGATGGTGGACCATAGGAGAAAGGGAACTTCTGGTTTCCTGTCCAGGCAGCTGGCTGGTATTAACGTGGCAGCTGGTTGGTATTAATTTGGCTTTCTTCTCCCCCCCTGCTCCCTCTCTGTAGGTGGTTTCCATGGCTCAGTCAACTCACACACCTGAAAATATACTATACATTAGTTCTTTCCTTTCAAACCTTGATTAACAAAAGTAGCTTGTTGGCAGCAAGAACATTATCATCTGGAGACAACATGAGTTAAATAACTTGGCAATACCAAATGCAAGATGTTTTTAATAATAATTCATCCATCTATCCATCATCCAATCCTACATTGCCCCATGTGGAGCATAGGAGCCCAGGGCTAGGCAACTGGTCCCGACATTTAAGATGAGAGTGACCAGCCTCACTCATTCCTGAGTGGCATTACATAAGCAATCAACCCCAACCACCCCTTGGATATAAACCTTCACCAGCTCAATCCAACTGGAACATCACAATTACCCACTAACCCACCAGGCGCCAAAATCTGGTTATATGGTTACAACCCAGCATAGTAAATGGTTTCCTGATATAGACATAATTTCCATCAGTAACCTTCAGAATGACACCAAGGTGTAATGTACAAAATAATTCGCTATGGAAAAGGTGTTAGGAAATCTCAAGTCACATATAATATGGCCCAAAAGCTTATGACATCTAACCTTCAATCCGATGACCTAACAGTAATGAGGGGGATATGAAGACTAAAGCTCACCCTTTCAATTAGGAAAGGTTGCTTCCTAAATGAATAAAATTGCTTGTCGGTATCCACACTATAATGAACCCCTTCAATACGATGTCTACTAGATTTAATTATTGCAACTACCACGAGATTTTATTCAACTTATGACATCTCAAAACTCTTCACCTTAAGTGGAACTGCCGAGACAGACAAAGAAAGAGACAGACGGAAGCAGAGACTAACAGAGAGACAGAGGCACAGGCAGAGGAACATTTAGAGGAAGAGAGATTGGATCAGTTACAAGGACAGGGAAAACTGAGGAGAGGAAATCAGGTAAGGAGAAGGGTAGAAGGACAGAGACAGAGACTGAGACAGAGAGCAGGAGGCAGAGACAGAGAACATGATGCAGAGGTGAGTGCATGCAACTGAATGAGGTAAACGTGAGAGGATGCGGGGTTTGGAAGTGGACGAAATGGAACGATTCTTTCAGTCCAAAATGGAAGAGGCTGAAAGAGTGCGCATGATGGGAGCAAGAAAGAGGAAGGAGAAAATAAGTTACTTAATGACCAAGTGTAAGATGGTGAATTGAAGTAGGAAATGCAAATGTGGAAGACAGGAAGACAAAAGATTATTAATGAGAAGCAGTGGAAAATAGTGATTTGAAAGCAGGAAATGCATACATGGAAGGCAAGACAATGCTTGACAGTGTCCTGGTACCAACACAGACGTCAGGCAGTGAAATCTGAACAGTGATAGCGAGGTAAACAAAGAATATTTACACTCCCACTATATTTTGCATTCTGAAGTAAGGCGAAGAGCTGTGAAATACAACACTTTCTGTTTAAATTTTAACAACTGAACAGAAGACAGAGCTGTGAAATAACTATGCACCTCACATTTCAAGAAATATATTATATTTAAACTTTTTTTTAGCATAAACATATATTTTGGCTACTCAGAACTATCATACACGCTGAAATGTATGGGAATATACTGTTTGGTTTCAGTTTCATGGATGGGAGAGAGTTCGTTACCTTTCTGTTTGATTTAGTTCAGGAAGACAGCTGTTCAGGAGAGGAGCATAAACACCCCAAAAGGGAGAGAGAGAGAGAGAGAGAGAGAGAGAGAGAGAGAGAGAGAGTATATATTTTTCCTTATAGAAAACATCTCACACACCCGAAACACACACATATACACACTCAAACAGACAGACACACACACAAACTCATACTTGTATACCGAACCGGCGAAACTTGGACTGTTACACCCGTAGACTTTCAGAGAGCATAATTTCTTATATAGCGATTTTATGGGCGACCGAAAGTTAGGTTAGGTCACTTTGGGCAGGGTTTGGTCTGATTAGATAATTTTTGGTTGGGTTGGGTTCAGATCGACTAGATATAGACGGATTAGGTTAGATTGCTTTAGAATAGGTCGGTTTTGATATATTTTGGGTTGGGTTCTATTGGGTTGGGTTAGGCTGGGTTAGGTTCGGTTGGATTAGGTTATTTCATGCTTGACTGGGTTTCGTTAGGTCGGGTATGGTATGGTTAAGTGAGACTGGATAGGATTACGTAGGGTTAGATGCGGTTAGGCTGCGTCAGAATTGGTTAGGTTAGGTATGGGGAAGTTACGTGAGATAGAGAGGTTAAATACAATTAGACTGGGTTAGGTGAGGTTAAGTTAGATTAGTTTGGGTTATTTAAGGTTGAATTACGTCATTCGAGGTTAGGCAGTGTTCAGTTCGAGCAAATATGGATAAGTTAGGCAAGACTGGCTTAAAATAAGACTCAGAGAGCGTTATAAACACAACCCCTCCTCCCATCTGATTCTGTGACCTACGTTTTGGCTTCAGTCTTTCTCTCCCTATTTCACTCTCTCGTAAAAGTCTTGGTCCCTGTCGAAACGCCTAAATTTACTGCAATGTCAAAGTGGTTTATGCATTGCGGTCTTTTGTTGGTCGGTCCATCCAAAGTCAAGTATCGCGGAGGTGGACGTGGTTTTGTGTGTGTGTGTGTGTGTGTGTGTGTGTGTGTGTGTGTGTGTGTGTGTGTGTGTGTGTGTGTGTGTGTGTGTGTGTGTGTGTGTGTGTGTGTACTTGAGTAATGCCCACATGCACACACAAATGCCTGGACAGTAGTGTGTGTGTGTATTAAAAAAAATGGATAGACAGAGAGGGAGGCGGGGTGAGTCAGCATCCATGTTCTTGAGTATCCCAAGCGTTTTAAGCCAAATTACATGCGCTGGGGAGACAGTTGGACTTTGCACCTTACGTCAGGGATCCATAAGGCCTATTTTCCCTCATCCAGGTCGGCGTTGGTATAGGGAAAAATTACCCTTCAGTCACCGACCCTTAAGGATCGGGATGGGGCCACAGGGGTAGTTCCACTCTATAAACTATATCCAAAAACAAGCACCTTTTCCATGCTCTCTTTCTTCTTTCCTTATCCATCCGTTCCTTCCTTTCCCCCCTTCCTTCCTAACCTCCTTTCCTCGCTACCTCCGCCCTTCCTTCCTTCTTTTCGTCTCCACCTTCCCTTTCCTTCCTTCCTTCCTTCCTTTCTTCTCTACCATCTCCTTCCTTCCTTCCTTCATTCATTCACTCATTCATATCCTACTTCCCTCCCTCCCACCCTCCCTTTTTCCCTTCCTTCCTCGCCACCACGGCAGGATGCAAGAGGCAGCCACTTTTCCCTGCGTGTGGTTGTAAACGTGGGCGATAATCTGTATTTATAAGGTAAGTCTTCCCCTGAGGCGGCTTATAGGGACTCACCGATATTGGAAGGAGAGGGACTGGAGGCAAAGTGATGGACGAGATGCGTGTGAAGGAAGAGACGGAGAGAAAAAGTGACCAACAAGATGAGGGGAAGAAGAAAGGAGTGTTGGAGGAAAGAGGGAAGAAAGGACGGGGGGGGGGGAAGTGGGTGAGGAGATGAAATAAAGTGAGGAAGGATAAACGAAGTGAAGAGAAAAAAAGATGAAACTATAGCCTGCAAGACAAAGTGCTGGGAGGTGGGGTTGCCACGCCCGTACAAAACGTTTCACTTCCAGTCCTACACTCCTATCAGTTTCAGTTGCATTATCTGACAGGCGGGGAACTAGGGGTCAAAAACCAATCTTCCTCTTCCCCATGGATAGCATTATATTCCTACAGGTATATATCTTCATACTTAAGTCTTTCTATTAATTTAAGGTCTGGCCACAGTAAAAAGAAAGCAAAGTCTAACCAGATTGTAAATTTATATGACCAATCTCTCTCTCTCTCTCCTGTTTTGTAAGGCAACCATCAACTAATTTCCTCTCCTCCTCTTCCTCCTGCTTCTCTGCCGTCCATCATCGGCTTATCTCTCTCCCCTCTCTCTCTCTCCCTTTCTGTCACCCATTATTTTCTCCTTCATCCATTTGCATCCCTCGCATTATCCCCTCATTTGTTCCCCTAATCTCTCTCTTCTCTAATCTCTGTCTCTGTCTGTTTGCCCGTCTGTCTTTCTGTCTATTTATCTACATTGTTACTCTCCCCCACCTCCTATTCTCACATCCCTCCCACCCCCCACCAATCTCTCTCTCTCTCTCTAACACGTCTATATTTTGAATTAGGGAAGCAAATGGCTAAACTGAGGGTTGTACTTTGTAGGCAAACCTAATCCTCTTACATACACATCTCTCTCTCTCTCTCTTAACTGCCTTAACAGAAACTATCTATCTATCTATAGCCCGACGCCCTAATCCCGCAAAGGGTGGCCGCAGACAAAACGCCTCCAAGTCACTTTGTCACCCACCATTTGACTCCCCTCCCCCCAACTCACTCCCCCCTCCCTCATATACCTCTCAACTCCATTCCTCCACCTCATCCTCGTTCTACCCCTCCCTCTCCCTCCCTCCACCTCACCTACTGTAATATTCCTCATACTAATGACGGACTGATATAGACAGATAAATATTGAGAGAGAGAGAGAGAGAGAGAGAGAGAGGAACAGAAGCACAGCCGGCAAAAGAGCAAGAAGATGAAAGGCCTTGGAAAAGACTATGAATTATGGATACCTGGAATGAATACCGCGATGATGAATGAATGTGATATGAATGTTGTGGAAATTTATGATGTTGAAGGAATGTTAAGTCAATGTTGCAATGTTGTGATGTGGAGGGAATGTTGTGATGTGGAGGGAATGTTGTGATGTGGAGGGAATGTTGTGATGTGGAGGGAATGTTGTGATGTGGAGGGAATGTTGTGATGTGGAGGGAATGTTGTGATGTGGAGGGAATGTTGTGATGTGGAGGCAATGTTGTGATGTGGAGGCAATGTTACGATGTGGAGGCAATGTTGTGATGTGGAGGCAATGTTGTGATGTGGAGGCAATGTTGTGATGTGGAGGGAATGTTGTGATGTGGAGGGAATGTTGTGAGGGAATGTTGTGATGTGGAGGCAATGTTGTGATGTGGAGGCAATGTTACGATGTGGAGGCAATGTTGTGATGTGGAGGGAATGTTGTGATGTGGAGGGAATGTTATGATGTGGAGGGAATGTTGTGATGTGGAGGGAATGTTATGATGTAGAGGGAATGTTGTGATGTGCAGGGAATGTTGTGATGTGCAGGGAATGTTGTGATGTGCAGGGAATGTTGTGATGCGGAGGGAATGTTGTGAGGGAATGTTATGATGTGGAGGGAATGTTGTGATGTGGAGGGAATGTTGTGATGTGGAGGGAATGTTGTGATGTGGAGAGATTTCAACTTAATGCCATTCCCTTATTCCCCTCTTTTTCACATGCTTGCCTTCTATACACATCCTCTCTCTCTCTCTCTCTCTCTCTTTAATCCCTCCACCCCCGTGTCTTTCCTCCACTCAGCACAAGTCCATTACGACATCTTTAACGGAGTAATTGTGATCCACTATGATTCTCTCTCTCAGACCACGGAGCTGAGCAGACGTGCTGACCTACCACTCTGTCTAGTACTCACACTCACGAGTTTGAGCAATGGATATTTCTGTGCTTCAAACACTGATATCTACTCAAGATAAGGCATATCAAGGCGCACTGGAAATTTTCATGAAGCAAGTAAATGAAAAACTGCAAGCATTCCAAGTAACGGTGAATGAACTCACTAAAAGCTTGGAGTTCAAGCAAGGAGAAGTAGCGGACTTGCAACACCAAACAAAGCAGTTGGAAAATGATAAGAAAGGCAAAGAAACCTTGATCAAGAAATTGACAGATGATCTAAATGCAAGTGAGAAAGTAATTCAAGAACTAGAAGAACGCTGCAATTACCAAGAGGATTATAGTCGCCGAAATAATATCAAAATAACTGGCCTACAGGAAAGTCAAGAAGGTGAAACCTGGGAACAGTCCACCGTTCATGTCTGGAAGTTGTTGGAAGAAAGGCTTCAATTACCCAAGATCAACCTGGAGCGGGTTCACCGAGTTGGACGACGACATGACAACAAGCCTCGGCCAATTATAGCCCGCTTCTTAAGATTCAGTGATCGTGAGGCGGTGCTCCGGAAGGCAGCAAAACTACGAGGTACAGGAATTTACATAAATGAAGATCTATGTCCAGCCTCGCAAGAAATAAGAAGAACGAAGTTACCCTTACTCAAGCAGGCCAGGAGTGAAGGAAAAATAGCATATTTCAATCACACTAAACTAGTCATCAAGGAAAGACCGGTAACGAGCAGGAACGATGGTCCGAATGGTGGTGCTGTTGCTCGCCGTAGTCTTGGTGCTGGCGTTGGTGCAGAGGGAATCATCACTGGTGCCTCGCTTAGTGCAGGTGGCAGTAGAAGTGCTGGTGATCCTGGTGCTGGTGCAGGCTCCCTCATTGCTGATGGAGCAGTCGCTGGTGGTAGCACTGGTGTTGGTGAACGGACTGGTGGTGTTGGTGAGGCAGTTGCCACTCGCACAACCAGTATGGAGGGAGCAAAAGGCGCCACCGGTACTGCTGATGCTACTGATATACCAGGTGTTGATGGACGTGCCACGGCTGGATTAAGCATGTGGGAGGCCCGGGGCCCGCTTGGAAGGGAGGCCCCCTTTCCAACTCCCCCAATGGCATACACCACAGACTGGTAACCTAAATCCTAATATATAAATAGGACACTTTTAGTTAGGAAATACTGAACGGGGACTATTCATCCAATGCTGTAATATGTAATGCATAAACACGAAATGAAATGAACACAAGTTGCTCTGGTGGGAGGCCCCCTCTTGGTGGGTGGCCCAGGGCCCGGGCCCCTTGGGACCCCCCCCTTAATCCGGCGGTGGGACGTGCTCCTTCGGGCAAGGAGTATGCTACCAGAAAGAATAGAAGAGTATCTAAGAAATAAGTAGCTAAGTAACAGTTACCTGGACATTTTTTTTTCCTTTAATTTTTTTTTTTTTTTTTTGCATGTTAGATAACAGTAATTTTTTTTCATTTTATAGTCTTAATGATGCAGAGCTTGTTAGGCTGTCGACATAATTACCATAACTATCCTCTAACAGTCATCGATAAAATGATGTTTAATCCATTTCAGTACAACGAAAGTGACAAAGTAGACAATAACTTGACTGATTATGAATCAGATGAACTTACATGTAACTACTACTTTTCTGATTCGGTTTAAACTTACTGATACCAGCCTCAAGTTGCTGTCATATAATATCAACAGTGTTCCACTACATTTGGAATCATTATTTGACCAATGCTTAGATTCTCTAGAGATTAAATTTGACATTATTGGATTATGTGAAACAAGATTAACTGGTGTTTTATATGTTATGTATTTGTGTGTGTGTGTGTGTGTGTGTGTGTGTGTGTGTATTATATATATGTGTATGTATATGTATATTTATATATATATGTATGTATTTTTTTTTAGCTCAGTCACGAATGCTCCTTACTTAACTATTGCATGAGGTCCGTAAGAGAGTCTCGACTCATCGGACCTATATGTGCGTATATGTAAAGTTTTCCAATATTGTACTATCTGTTGTGGACAACAAAAAAATATCAATAAAATCTCTCTCTCTCTCTCTCTCAATTCTTCTTCATTTCTTGAATCCTTCTCTCCCTCACTCCATCTAACCAATCCTTCCTCCCTCTCCTTCCCATCTCTTCAGATATCTTCCCTCCCTCCACTTCACTCTCCTTTCCTCCACTCTACTTCTCTACACTTCTTCTCCCTCTCTCACTTCTCCTTTCTTTCCTTCCTTCTTCTTCATTCTACTTATTCTTTCCAACTCTTCATCTTTCCCTCCCACACGTTCCTTCCCTCCATTCCTCTTTCTTTTCCCCCTTCTCCCTCCTTCTCTCCTTCCCAACCTTCTCCTTCCTTCCCTCCTCTTCAGCCTTCTCCATCCTTCCTTCCCTCCTCTTCAACTTTCTCCTCCTTCCTTCCCTCCATCTTCCTCCAACCTCCCTCCACTTCCTCTCCCTCCTCCACCCCGCCTCAGTGAACCAGCTGGAGCAACAATACGTGAGGAATAAATTTCTGGCGCTGTCACCCCAACACTCCAGATTACAGTCCAGAGAGCCAACACCCCCGTTACACAGGCCAGGCGTCACCCAGGCTGGCAAGTATATAGGCCAGGAATCATATAAGGTGCCAGGTATATAGGGCAGCAGCGTCATGAGGTCAAGTTACGTTACAGGATGGAGCTGCAGGGCATGGTACTGCAGGTGTGTATAGGGCAGAGGGTTGATGCTATATAGGGCAGGAGTATCACACGGTTGGGTTATGCAGGGTCAAGTTACGTCTAGTGCTGTTACGTATGGTCCAGTTACGCGGGTGTTGTTACAAAGGACTGAATTACATAGGGTACGAGGTATATAGGGTGTGAGGGATACCCTGTACAGGAGGCGTGACATAGGATATAACAATATGACACGTCACATAGGGTAGAATCATACAGGGCAGTATTACATACATTAGAATCATATAGGACAAGGTTTCATAGGGTGGAATTATACAGGACAGAGTTATATATGGCAAACGTAGGGCACGGTAATATAAACCCGTTACAAAGACGCATCGCGACAAACGGGACCCTCATCACACAGGACACACGTCACACAGCATACATAATACACAGCTCCCGTCACAAGTATGGCTGAGTCACATACTGTAGGGCAAACGTATAATATAAACCCAAAGTCATAAACAGACTCTTTACCACACTTTTCATATAAGGCAGCTATACAGGGTAGAGTCAAAGGGCAAGGGACACATAGGGGAGTAATAAAACAGGGTAGAGTCCAAGGCAAAAGACACACAGGGCTGAATTACATATGGGAAACGTGCAATAAACCCCAGGTCACAACTAAACCCTCCATCACAAGTATGATATTGGGCATTTGTCACACAGGGTAGGGTCACACAGGCCTTATATAGGCTGCCACAGGCCACCCTCACGTCCATCCCTACGGTTATGAAGGCCACGGATCAGATCTATTGCATTTCCTCCCTTTTTCTTTCTCTTCAACTCTCCTCTTTTCTCTCCTCTCCTCATTTACTCCTTTCCTCCGTCTTCCATTACCTAGCTTTTCTTTCTTGCTCATACTTTTTCCCTCCACTCTATTATCTGGTTTCTTCTACCTCCCCGCTTTCTGTGTGTGTGTGTGTGTGTGTGTGTGTGTGTGTGTGTGTGTGTGTGTGTGTGTGTGTGTCCACCATTTTTACGGACTGAACAGTATAGGCCAACAACTATATTCTCTCTTATTTGTACAGTACAAGGATAAACAGAAATATACCACTACCATAGTACACCCAACCTAGCTATATATAAAAAATAGAGATAATGCAATAAATAAATAAAAAAAAACGCAAGGAAAATAAATGCAATAAATATATACATGAAAATAGTGCATAATTCCCTTCCCTTAAGAAATGAGCCCAAAGTGAAGTAAAATAAACAGCTGGAGGGCCAACTGCAGTGAGGGTATGTGGAGCGGCTCGGGTGTCTTGAAGAGCAAACGTCAGCGAAAGAAACTTTAATTATCAAACTTCATGCTCTTAGTTCTCAAGGTAAAGGCCGCCCCACCGCAAATATTACACACTCCTAAAATAGCCAAAAGAAACTGTTTATAGAAAGTCTTAGGCAATATGAAAAATTAAAATTAATGTTTTTATGCCGTATACGTCGATTCATTTCATCATTTTCCCCATACGTAACTTCTAAACAACTAGAATAAATCGCCAACATAAATCGATGTTAAGTGCAAGAAATTATCACTCAGGTTCACATGACTCATTCCTATGCTTAGTAAAATCGTCTAGTGTTTGTCACAGTTTTACGTATTGTACATCACCTTCATCTACCTGCGTTATCAGACTCCATCTACCATCTTTATCATTAATCATCTACGACAATCAGTGTAAATATTAACACTGATGACGGCGCAATTAAATACCAAAGGAGGCATTTAAATCACCAAGCATTTACCGTAGACTCGCTACATCATCCCATGAATTTTACAACATCTATTACTAAACTGCATAAGTGAGCAGATTTAAGAGAAAAATTACTCAGATGCATTATTTACCTTGAAATCCTTTAATGAGAAATTAGTTTATTTAAGAGTTGTCAGAAACGCCATATTTCACCGGCAACAAACACAACTGCATAACAGCACACAGGAGGGGGGAGGCTGAGGAGGGGGAGGGTGGTGATCGGATGGCTGGCTTGCACTGAATCTTCCATATTCTTCTCCATAAAATCAAGTGAGTTTCGTTACACTGCAGAATATTTCTGTCTTGAGATATTGAATAAAGTGTGGTATGTTAATTTTTATCAAATACACTCTCGCAACAAATCATATCAAACTTATACTCAGATGCAAAAGGAATCGAACATTTAAAGAGATCGTCACAACATTCGCAGCACAATATACTGTTCGCTGCTATTTTTCAATGAACTTCACCGACGTGTGTATTATTTATATATACAAACCTTTACTGTTAACACGACCTGAAATAGTGGAAATTAATCAGACTGAATTAAAGCAGATGTTAAAAAATGCGGCAACATTTCCGAGCGACCACTCAACCACCTCAAGGTCGGTGCATTTGTTATTTAACTCCGGCTAACATTACACGATTTTATTCGGCTGAGAGTGAGTCATGGCAGCCTGAGAGTGGTGATTGTAGACTGGCTGACTTAAAACTCAAGGGAAGAAAATAAGAAAAAAAAACAAATAGAATGTAATCGGTAATGGCAATGAAGCAAACCAACCCTTCATTACAATGACGTCTTGTTTGGGCTTATTCTTGCTGCCGCCATGCTATTTTGTTCAGTTCAGGGAAACCTTTTGTACTGAAGGGGTTAATGAAGCTGTATCTGACACTTTAAATGAAAGTTTAAGCTGTGTAAAATCGCCGGAAGGTAGCAAGAATAAAGTGAAAAATACGTCACCGGACTGAAGGGGTAAACTATCAAATAACAGACAAGTAATGGATGGATACGAGATCATATGGAGCTTCATTAAACTGAACCATCTTATTTGTAAAAATCCTTTGAGAGCAAAAATAAAGCAGAATACGAAGCTTCGCTGGATGGATATCTTGTGTACCTGCCACTCTCCCACCAGCCACCCTCGGCATCCCAATAGTCAGCGTTATAGACACGATTCCCCACACTTATTCACGACCACTGAGAGAATGGAAACTATTTAATACTTGTTACCTCCTGCCCCTCCCTCTCTCCACCATTCTTATCTCTCCCAAACATTTCATCTTCCCCCTGATACCCAACCCCCACCTTATCCCCCACACACATCCCCTGCTCCAGTAGCTGTGAGTGGTGTGGAATGGTTCTTATCGTGTTGGTATCTGCTCCCTGCACGCCAACAGATCCTGCACATATAAACGCGACGTGGGATAATCCGGCACTTGGAATGCTAGGAGGAATAAGCACCTCTCTCTCTCTCTGAGTTAGATACAGCCTTGATTAGCCCCTTCATTATTAGAAGCCTCCTTAACTGAATAAAATCACCTGGTAGAATATCATAAAAAGACGTAACCTGTTACGACATGGAGGGGCTAAAGGACTATCTAATAGCCTGTAAAATGTGCAACGGATATTTTAGAATACCAAGTGGCGGTCAGCCACACCAAGTCGTAAGTTTAAAAGGGGAGAAAATAGTGATAAAGTGAAAAATATATACCAATGACGAAAAGGGGAATGAAATTAACACTAACTTAAACCTACAAGAACAAAATCAAGCAAGTTCGAACAGGATTGTCAAACTAGCTCTTGCAGAAGTTATCCTAAAGTTCCAAATGTTAATAATAAAGAAAAGCCAGAACATAAACTAGCCCTTGGGTTGTAAAGCCTCTGGGGGCTTGCAGTAAAGACCTGGCATAAAAATAAAGACAGACTCTTGACACTAATATAACACGTGACATTAGCTAGGGCAATAACAGTGATTCTAAATCAACAATTCTTATAAACAAAAGCAATCTCAAAATAATCTAATAAACCTATCATGTGCTGACAATAAACATTAACTCACGTGTGGCAGATAAACTACTATATTATACCAATATCCCCAGAACAGAGCAGTCCAACACACCGGTCTAGCTCAAGCGGTTAACTAACTCGAGGGTTGTTGGTTGGTTGGTTAGGGCTTTATGGCCATCACCCAAACCTTGGTCATTAGGCCAAACAATATACTATGTAGAAAGACAAAAACAAAACTAACAAAACTCGAGGGAGTCCCAGCCCGGCTTAAATAGACAAACTCAAAGAAGCGCAACTCAATGAAGCTAGAAGGGCAGAACAGAAACTCAGGGTCGAAACCGTGAGTCTCTCTCGCAGCTACCAACCACGTGGGTGTAGCCTACGATGAAGTCTTGAACTTGCCCGATATTTACCAGGATTATTCGATGTTACATTAAGTGAGAGTAACAGTGATAGAAACCAGAATTATACGGTGTTAAAGTGAGTAATAACAGCAGTGACTGTGAATAGGGTTTTGCAGTGTTACAATGAGTGGTGGTAACAGTAACCAGAAAATGCTTGGTTGCTCTTGCAATGGATATCTGACCCATCTTTGTGACAGCGTATGATAGGCAGAAGACATAACGTCTGTTAAGAGTTGTTAACTGGACGATAAAAGATGCGTCTGAACGATATATGATTGACTCAGCATGCTGTTTCCTGCAGTCTCATATTTATAAACTCGATTCACAGAATGCTACGCATGGTACTAATAAATGAATATTAAAGATTCTGAATATTACATATGAATATAAGCATTGTGTATCGGCCACACGTAACAAACCATATTGAAGGGGTTCACCTGAAACAGTGGCGGCAACAACACAAACAAATTAAGCTGAACGTCATCGTACCGAAAGGATTTAATGTCAGGGAAATGTAATAATGCACTTAGAATATTAGGACTACGCGTCACAATATATCCTCAATCAAGTGGATTACACATGGAATACTAACACACAGTACCGTGAAAGGCCTTAATCCCGTCACTACGATGATCTCTATTCATTTTATGCTGGCTAACTCCGGATAATTTTATTCAGAAGAGTTCTCATATTCAGGGTGTTGTATTCTACCTCAATTACCCCATTACCTACGATGGCAATATATACATCAGCCTCTAATGGAGGTGACGTCTCGTGTTTATCTTACCTACGCTACTGACTGATATTCTTCGGCTTAGGGGAGGCAATTTCCATAACCTCTTCCCAATGATGACGTCCTTCATATTTTACTTGTTATTCACACATGATTATACTTTAGGTTTGGGCAGCTCTCACGTAGAAAAGGTGTTAAATTCGGTCTGGCTCTCTCCTGTCGACTTTATTCGGCTTGCTAAGAACTAGTTGATTCCAAGAACTTAACCGCACTCCCTGCTCCTCAAGTGCTCCTTCCTCTCCTCAGCAAACTCCTTGGCATCACTTCTTCCCTTCCCTCAGTTCACCTCCCATTCCTCCTAACTCCCCTTTCCTCTCTCCACTAGCTCTTCTTTCCTCCTTCCACTCAAACCATTTCCCTTCCTCCTCCTACCATCACCAAAGACGACTGTGAATCCAACCAAAAGGGCCAAAGTAAGTTAATAAAGGGGAGTGAGTGTTAACTGACAGAATTACCATCATATTAGGCTAACTCTCTTGCCCAAATACATGGGACGGGAGGGATCCAGAGACAGGAACAGGATAGTAAAAGTTAGGAAATCTATCAACAGAGTCCCTTCAAAATCTGCCTATTTTCAGGAAACATTTCGTTTGGTATTTTTCTTTCTTTTGGAGGAGGAGGAGGAGGAGGAGGAGAAGGAGGAGGAGAAGGGGGAGAAGGGGGAGGAGGAGGAGGAAAACAGAAACGAAAATAAAGAAGATGAAAGGAAACAAAAAAGGACAAAGAAGGAGAAGAAATTAGAACGAAGAAAGAGCAAAGGCGAAGAAAAAGAGGAAATGAGAAATAAGGAAAACAAAGGAAAAGGAAGAAAGACGAAAGAAAAAAGAAAGAATGAAGAATATAGGAGAAAGATGAACGAAGAAATGAGAGAAGAAAGGAGAAAAGAATGAAGAATGGAGAGAAAAGAGAAGAAAGAGAAGGTAAGGAAGATGAATGAAGGAAAAGGAAGAAAGGACGACGAAAGGAGAGAAAAAAGAAGAAAGGAGGGAAGAAAGAAGAAAGGAGAGAAGGAAGACTGGAGGGAAAAAGAATGGAAAGAAGGAAAAGAAAGGAGTGAAGAAAGGGGAGGTAAGGAAGAAGAATGATGAAGCAGGAAGAAAAAGGAAAGAACATGAAAGGAGAGAGAAGAAAGGAGAGAAGAAATAAATGAGAGAAGGAAGGAGACAACGGAAGGAAGAAGAGAAGACAAAAATGGAGAGAAGAGGGACGAAAGGAGAAAGAATGGAGAAGAAAAAGAGAGCCAAAGAGAAAGAGGAAAGAAGAGGAGAAGAAAGTAGGAGAAAATAAAAGGAAATGAGATGAATGAAGAAGAGAAAAAAAAAAAGGAAATAAAAGACGGAAGGAGAGGAAGAGAAGGAAGGTCAGGAAGAGGAAGAAGATTAGGAAGAGGATGAGGAAGAACAGGAGGAAGAAAAGGAGGAAGGAGAGGCAGAAGGAGGAAGAAAAGAAGGAAGAGGTGTAAGATGAGGAAGAATAGCAGGAAGACGTGGAGGAAGAGGAGGAAAAGGAACAGGATGAAGGAGAAGAGGAGGAAGAGGTAAAAGCAGAGGAGGAAGGAAAGGAAGAGGAGGAAGAGGATGACGAGAAACGAGAAGAGGAGGAGAAAAAAAAATGGAAGAAGGGGAAGAGAAAGAGGAGGAGGAAGGACGAAATGAAGGAAGAGAAAAGGGAGAGGAAAAGGAAGAGGAAGAACAAGAGGAAGAGGAACAGGAAGACGAACAAATGGAAAGGGAAGAGAAAGATGGGGTAGAGGAAATGAAAGAGGAAGAGGAAAGGGAAGAGGAAGAAGAGGAAGGAGAAAGAGGAAGAAGAGGAACAGAAAGACCGAGGAAAAAATGGAAGCAGAAGAGGATGAGACAGAGGGAGAAGGGGAAGAGGGAGAAGAAAGATGAAGAGGAGGAAGAACAGGTAGAGGAGGAAGAGGAAAAGGATGAAGAGGAAGAAGAGGAAGAGGGAGAAGAGGAAGAGGAAGAAGAAGAGGAAGAGGGGGAAGAGAAAGAGGAGAAGAGGAAGAAACAGGAAGAGATGGAAGAGGAAGATGAGGAAGAGGAAGAAGACGAAGAAGAGGAAGAAAGTGAATATAAGGGAGGGGGAAGAAAATATATAAAATCCAGCTAATCATTTCTAAATTGTCATTATCACATTTAGAAAATAACATGCACGACACAAGCCGGCAGGTAGGCTAGGGAAGCGTTAACTATCGTAATTGATGATTTAACTGTACAGCAATAATAATAATAATACCTCCCCTATTCCATAGAACATCCAGATAATAACGACATGATGAATGCAATCAGTTTAAACCGGTAAGGAAGTTACAGTAAGAGGTAATTATCAAGAAGCCTGCGCTTACAAAATGTAGGACGATCAAAATGGCTGACCTTGCCGGTGGTGTCGGGGTGGCGGCCGGGCAGTTCACCTTAGAGTCTTCAGGACCTCAGTCAGGCCCCGTCTCTTCACACCAGAGCGAGGCCATCAGGTCCACAGTCACTCTTGTTCTCGAAGTTCACGACAAGACGCATATCACACACAAATTAGAGAATACTTTCTTCCGCAACGCCACCTGCGGGAAGAGACGGGAACTAGTTTTTTGGTTGGAGCAGGGTAGGTGGCACGTGGTGGGCAACGCAGGTGTGCCAACCGTCTCGTGTCACAAGTCAGTAACCTCACCTGCCACAATCCAACGTGCTACGTAATCCACAAGCATCAAACACAACCACACAGGCTACTGACTAATCTATCTGCATTTCGGGATTAATACAAAGTGGTTCTGAGAGTTTCACAAGCCTAGACAACTAATATTAGAAAATAAAATTAAATATCACCTCTCAATCACTGAGTGCATCGGAAGCATTGGTACACTTGATGCTACAGACATGCGCGATGCACAAGCTCAACTGAAGTTGCTACCGATCAGATTTACAGCAAGACTAATAACAGTCAATAAGCCACTTTTTACGGCTCAGTTATGTATAGTTTTTAGCTATATTTAATTATAACACGATGAGTTTGTTAAGAAAAGATGATAAGAATTACTGGAATACAATATTTAATCGCACTAAGCAACCGCACTTGTTCATTCCGCCTTTGAAAGAATAGACAGGAGGAGGGGCAGGGGCTGGGGGGAGGTGGGGGGGGGCTGTTGCAGGGGAGAGAGGTTGGGGATGTCTTCGTCTTGTTTCACTATTCATAGTACAAAAGATACACCCTTAGTTATCGGGGATGTGAATGATAGAAACAGCCTCAGGACAATATGATGGAAATGAATGACAAAGAGGAAGGCGAGCTGCAGAGGTGAACGATCAGTGTGCACATCCGAACACTGTTTAGGATAAAGAACGTCTAATTTCTATCCCGTGTGTTATTTTCCATTACGGTTCGCACTCGGTGGAACTAGGTTTGAAAATAATGCGGTTATGGTTTACACCAATTTAACAAGACATTAATGTGTTCAAGTGATACATCGATTAATGTGTGTGTGTGTGTGTGTGTGTGTGTGTGTGTGAGGAGATGGAGGGAATATGAAGGAAGGAGGGATGACGGAGAGAGGGAGAGATGCCGGTGACAGCCCCTGGCCCCATCCCCTCCCCCTCTCCTACCAGTCCCCCTCCCCCTCAATCGTGTGCTCCGGTAATGTACAGAACATACTGACCCTCCTCCTCCTTTCCTCCCCTTCCCCCTCCTTCCCTTCCCCACTTTTATTCCTCCATGTTCTACAAACTCTCCCCCCAACCCCTTCGCCCCCTCTATGTTTCCTCTCTTTTTGCCCCCACTTTCCAGTCTACCCTTCTCCTTTCCTTCCTTCTTCTGTTCTCTTCTTCCTACCTTTCACCCCACCTTCCTTCCCCAACCCCACTCCACAAACCGTCTCCCCAACCCCAAACCTTCCCCTCTCCCCCCGCCCCGCCAGGTTCATCTACATATACGCTCGATTGTCTCTGGCTGGGGTCGGGGTGGTCGTGAGTGAGTCGGGAGTTTTATGGAGAGAGAGAGAGAGAGAGAGAGAGAGGTACACACAAGTTATCGTACGTAGTTACACGGATACACCGAACACACAGACTTTACTACCCTTTTTTTTTTTTTTCACATAACTTGGCCTTAAACTTAAATGAACAACTTACTTTTCAATTTAAGCTTAAGAATGGGAGAGAAAAGCAGATGAAAGGAGGAAAATGGAGCAAGGAGACGAGAAGAGAGAAGGGAAGAAGACAGGACAAAACATGAAAAGAAGAGGGAAAGACATGAAGGAAAAGAAGAGGAAGAGGGAGACAGAGGACTAGAAGAGAGACAGGAAGAAGAGAGGACAACAGAAGAAAGGAAGATGGAATGACAAAGAGGAAAAGAAAAGGAGGGAAACAGAAGAGAAACAGAGAAATAGCAAGGAGATAGGACAAAGGAAGAAGGAGAAGGCAGTAGAAAGAGAAAGAAAGAGGAAGAAGAAGAGGGGACAAGGAGCAAGCAGGGGTGAGACAGGGAATGGCCAGTTCAAGTAGTTTATGGCGCAGTGAGGAGAGAGGAAGGACGAGGAAGTGGCGAAGAAGTGGATAAAAGGTGAAGGAAGAGAGAAAGAAAGAAGGACAAGAATTATGAAAGACGAAATAAGAGAGACAGAGAGAGAGAAGAAGATGAAAGATGAAGGAAGGGATGAGGATAAGACAGAAGAAGAGGAGGGAAAGTGAAGGAAAAGAGACACAGGGAGTGAAATGAAGAGGATGAAAGGTGAGGGAAGGGTTGATGATAAAGGAGAGTAAGAGGACGGACGATGAAGGAAGATATGAGGATAAAGGAGAAGAGGGGAGGATAATGGGCGATACACTGGCTTGCATATCCAGCTCGAAATTACAAGAATCTCTCTCTCTCTCTCTCTCTCTCTCTCTCTCTCTCTCTCTCTCTCTCTCTCTCACACACACACACACACACACGCACACACACACACACACACGCACACACACACACACACACACATACAATTTATATACTATTCTCGGCATAAAAGTTGCATATATCCTTCAGTATTTAATCAGTCAGCATTTCACAACACACATAACTTGGTGAATCAGGTATATAATGTCTGAGATGTACTTTTCCCAACCCTGTCCATTGCCAACACAATTAACATTATTAGGTGTCAGAGCTGCACATGTAATTGCACATTTTACACAGGTCGCATTACACCAACAACCATGCCCTTGAAAAACTTGTGATATTTGGGGGATCACACACACACACACACACACACACACACACACACACACACACACACACACAGAATACTACTGCTTTAATGTATATCTTCAGTATTTCCTTTTCCCTCATCCTTCCACCCTTTATGCATTTTTTCCAAGTACTTTACCACTATTTTCTCCTTCATTCTTGTTGCCTACGGACGATTTTATTTATCTTCCATGACTCTTTTCTGTCTGGCTGGGTTTGATACAGCCTTCATTAACCCCTTCACTACCAAAGGCCTCTCATGTACTGAATATCATCGTGTGAAGGCAGCGAGAATACACCCAAACAACACGGCATTGTAGTGAATGGGTTGGGTGTATTCATTATCTGTACTACTTTATTTAACCTTTCATTCTTCCCTACACTTTGTCGTTCTTTTATTCTTCCCTGCATTTTGTCCTTCTTCCATTCTTCCCTTCACTTTGACGTTCTTTCATCCTTCCCTTCATTTTCATTTTTTCATTCTTCCCTCCAGTCTGTCCTTTTATTTTTCCATTCATTTTGTCAATACATTCTCCCCTTCATTCATTTTCCCCTTTATTCTTTCACTCTTCCTTCAGTACATGTCAGGGTCTCTCCCAGTAACATTCTAAGGGTTCTAACACTCACTCTTACTGAATAAAATCCCGTGAAGTCAGCTGGGGTGAAACACCGGAAATGCCCCACGTTGTTATGTTTACATCATCTCATTTCTTAACACATACTAAATTCCTTAAATTCTACCAGATTATATTCCACCATATAAGTTCAGCAGTAAAAATATTAATACATGTTGATCAAGGGTCCAGAGGGATAACAATGATTAGTATTCATTTTCTGCTAAAAAATATTGTTAAGAAATTCTTTCGGCAGAGGTCGATTCCTTTTCACCATAATACAAGCTTTGATAATCTGGTTCACTGGGAGGGAATATCTGATGTCGTTATTTATCACAACACTTTTAAAAATATCTTGAAACAGAAATGTGGTGTAATGTGTGAAAATTCACTTGATCTAATGGAAAAAATATATATAAACATCAACACAAGGAGGCCATCCGAACACTGTCCATAAATCACAGAGTTGTTCGTCGGGAAGAATGTGTTTATGTGCCCTCTGAAAATTACCACAAAAACCTCTAGGAATAAGCTATTTTCACCATTAAAAGTGTACGCTATAACGAAACATTAGTATCTAGAGTACCCGAACGAAGACTGATAAGGAAATAAGTGTATAAACACTGATTTAGAAGTTTGTTTACGTTCTCATTCGTCAACCTTCTCCTTTAAATGCCTCATCATAACATGTGAGTAAAGGACTGCAGCTGCTAGTGACTTAACTCTGGCCGTGTCCACCTCTCCACCAAGTTATCTACCATCCATGACTGAACTGCTACACATTCTTGTGGCTGGGACTCTCGGCAGTACACATTAACATGCCACAGTGGAATCAAGGTTGGTACTGCTGGTTTTTTTTTTTTTTTTTAAGTACACATTAAACTTAAGCCATAGTGGAATCAGGGTTGGTATTGCTGTGGTTTTTCATCAATTCATTACCAAACACGCGCGGCCTTTTCATATTTTCCATCGAAATGAGTCTTTCACAGGTTATTTGTTATTTTTCCTGGAGTACCGTGCCATTACTACTGGGCATTTTTATAAAGACAATGAATGCTGAGGATTTAGAATGAATAATTATTCCACTGACGTCTACCAGTAGCTGGCCATATCTTGCGTCCCCAACACTTGCTTTTAGAATTGAGAGATTGCTGTCATAGGTTGGATTAGGTTTGGTGGTAGGTGGTGGCGACCGTCATTCGCTCACTTGATCTTTCCTCTCACTTTTCATTACTCATTCCATTTTAGGCGACTTTACATTGAGTGTCAGCCTAATGGTTTCCTGTAAGCCAGGAAACAATTTACAGCGCTGGGTGGTAACCATATAACCAGCCTTTACGTGTTCCCTATGTGTTAACAGGTGGGTTGGCGTAGGATTAGTGTTCCTCCCCGTAAAATCACTAACTCAGAGAAAAACGGCTACCCTTTACGGAATTATGGCGTCTGGCTATAGATAAACAGATTAACTCTACTAATATCAATCAGTATTTAAATATGCACTAATACGTATTAATTCTGCCCTTACTGTATCATGTCACGCCTTTATTTACCCAGTTTAGTGCAATTATGTTGTATGTATATATAAAGCAGTGAATTAGTGACGATTACCGTAGATTTAAAATCTCTCTCTCTCTCTCTCTCTCTCTCTCTCTCTCTCTCTCTCTCTCTCTTGCACTCTTTCACTTAACTTGTCTTGATAGGGAAGATAGGCTTTGATCTCTTCTTCAGATGAGATCCAGAATATTGATAATGGAAGAGGATAAGGGTGAACTGTCCCCCCCATCTCTCTCTCTCTCTCTCTCTCTCTCTCTCTCTCTCTCTCTCTCTCTCTCTCTCTCTCTCTCTCTCTCTCTCTCTTATCCCAAGCTCATTAAAACGCCCAGAGAATTCATAAAGGCGTAAGAGTACAAGTGAATGAGAAGGTACTCGTGCGTAGGTGGGAGGCGTAGAAGGGTACCTGGCGTATGACACTGTAGAGGAGGAGGAGGGGATGAAGAAGGAGGAAGAGGAGGGAATTAGTTAGCTAATGAAGAAAGGAAATGATGATGATGATGATAATGATGATAATTATGATGATGATGGGAGGGGGAGAAAATCCAAAAGAGGTTCAGGAAGAGGAGGTGGGAGGAAATACTGAAGAGTGGAAAGGTATGAGTGGGAGGAGGAGGAGCGGGGGAAAATAAGTAAGTAAGAGCAGAGAAGGGTGGAATAAGTACGTACGAGGAGGAAAGGTATAAAAGTACTCATGATACGTAGATCACCTGAGCGTAAATGAGAAGCGTAGGAGAAAGACGAAGAGGAGGATGCCTAAAGGGTGAAAATGAATGAGGCACTGCTTGAGATGGAGAGACGGCAACTTTACGCCTAGCTGAAGTGAACAGGGTGTTGTGTTGGTTAAGGGTAAAGACAGGGATGATATCAGGTAACCGGTATTGTGTAAAGTGTAGGGAAGTGTAGTGTGGTGTTGTGAGGCGGACAGGGAGACGCATACATCCGCTTGAGGCTCCTATGACTCACTATCATCTCCATATTATCGTCTGACATTACACGTAGCTAGAATGTAATGCTAGAGGAGACGCGGCCATGTGAGGGTCTGAGGTAGAATATCAGGCAACTGGTGTGGTGTAAAGTGTAGTGTGGTGTTGTGAGGCGGGCAGGGAGACGCATGGTGTGGTGTAAAGTGTAGTGTGGTGGTGTGAGGCGGGCAGGGAGACGCATGGTGTGGTGTAAAGTGTAGTGTGGTGGTGTGAGGCGGGCAGGGAGATGCGTGGTGTGGTGTAAAGTGTGGTGTGGTGGTGTGAGGCGGGCAGGGAGATGCGTGGTGTGGTGTAAAGTGTAGTGTGGTGGTGTGAGGCGGGCAGGGAGACGCATACATCAACCTCAGGACGCACGCTAAGACGCACACCATAAATCCTCGTACAGTCATGGACAGAGAAACCTGGACAGGTGAGGCGAGGTAAATGTCATATTTTCTCTATTCCCCCCGGCTTGTCCGTCACTCTTCGTTCACGACTCCTTTCCCCCATCCCCCCCATCCCGTTTACCCTCTCTTCATAGCACCTTCCAGGCTACACTCCCCATACCCCTTTCCCTGCCCCCATACACACCAGTTCGCTAATCCGCCGACCTTGAACCGTGTGTGTGTGTGTGTGTGTGTGTGTGTGTGTGTGTGTGTCTGTATGTGTGTGTGTGTGTGTGTGTGTGTGTGTGTGTGTGTGTGTGTGTGTGTGTGTGTGTGTGTGTGTGTGTGTGTGTGCATCCTTGACACAAGCAACTCCCTACATTTTTTTATCACAACCCATCCCTCCCTCTTCCCTACGGCTACTCTGCTAACACACACACACACATATGAAGCTCATCTTCAGCTGCTCTCTCTCTCTCACACACACACACACACACACACACACACGAGAAGCTCGTCTCTCATTCTCTCGTATACGCAGCTGCTCTCTCTCTCTCTCTCTCTCTCTCTCTCTCTCTTTCTTTCTTTTTCAAGATTCTGTAGGAGTGAATAGTAATGTCAGTGCAAAGTATGCCTTTATTATTGTGATATAAGTATTATAAAATAAAACTTAGGAATATATTTAAAGAAAACAACTGCAGTAGGCTGGTTGGCCCATGAGAGGCGACTCCTCCTGATTTTGGATCTGCATACGAGAGAGATAGAGATAGATAGATAGAGAAGTGAGGAGTGACCACTTGTCCCTCTCTCTCTCTCTCTCTCTTTCAATAATCTGTAGCAGTGAATAATAATGTCAGTGCAAAGTATGCCTTTACTGTGATATAAGCATTACAAATTAAAACACTGGAACATATTTAGAGGGAACAACTGCAGGAAATCCTCTCGAGACGTCAGCATGTGGAACTGTCATTATTTCCCTGCGGGCCAATTAACGTCCACCTTCATACTTGCCTACTCCCTTCTGCCACCATTTTCGCCAATTCTCATCTTTACTTTCCAATTCAGAGCATGCCATTTGTTATGATAATAATTACACACACACACACACACACACACACACACACACATATATATATATATATATATATATATATATATATATATATATATATATATATATATAAGACAGACAGAAACAGAGATGGTAGATGGGGGGGGAAGGAGGGGGAGAAGAAAGGATGGAAGCAAGTGTTTAGTTTGAGAGAGAGAGAGAGAGAGAGAGAGAGAACATAAGAACATAAGAAGAGAGGATAACTGCAGTACGCCGGTTAGCCCATGCTATATAGGCAGCTCCTAGAAGAGAGAGAGATACCGCCATTTTCGCCAAAGACTCCACTATATTTCTCCTCATCTTTACTTTCCGATTCAGATCATGCCAATAGTCATGAAAGTCATGATAATAATTGCACAGATATATATATATATATATATATATATATATATATATATATATATATATATATATATATATATATATATATATATATATATATATATATATATATATATATAGCAGGGGTTGAGAGAGAGAGAGAGAGAGAGAGAGAGAGAGGTGAGAAGTGTCCACGTGTCCCCTGGGAATGGCCAGCCTTCCCGGGTCATATGGGTAGGACTGAGAGGAGGTGAGGGAAGGAAGGGGATGGGGGGGTACGGTTCATATGGACGAAGATTTAGTGGAAAAATCGAAAAGGAAAAAGAAACTATTAGCTCAGCCCCTGAGTGTCCAGGTTTCTTTGTCCATGACTGTACCAGGTGAAGAGCAGGGAAGGGGAAAGGAAGACAAAGGGATAGGAAGCTGAGGAAGATTGAGAGAGAGAGAGAGAGAGAGAGAGAGAGAGAGAGAGAGAGAGAGAGAGAGAGAAGGGGGAGTAGTGTTGGAGGGCGAAAAAGTGTGAAATTATACAGTACAAACAAGAAGAGAGGCAGACCTATAACACGGTGGGGAGATAAGGTGCCAGAATGTGTACGAGTAAGGCGGGGTGGTAGTGCGTTGTGAGAAGAGTCGTTACTGAGTAGGGACACAAACGCCAGGGCAACTATTTATATAGGATTATGGGCAGGTTTCTCCATAACCAAAGTATATTACAGTTCACTTTTGTCTGATTTAACATTTTTCATATTTTCCACTTAAATATTCAGCCAGGTTTGGTTGCTGTTTGGTAGATGGAAGGCGGATGATGCAACTAAACAAGCAGTCTTATGCATTACTTCTCTATCTATCTATTGCCAGACGCCTCAATCCCGTTTGGGGTGGCGGGCCACAAACAAATCGCCTCCAAGTCCCCCTGTCCCCCACCATTTCACTGCCCTGCTCCCAACTCACACCCCCCTCTCTCATATACCTCTCCACCCCATCCCTCCATCTCATCCTTGGCCTCCCCCTCCCTCTTCCCCCTCCACCTCACTCAGGAGGGGAAGGAGGGAAGAGGGGGAGGGAGGGAGGAGGGAGGGGAGAGTTACAGCAGTTGCAAGAGTCTCCACAAAGATGAATCAGATCGCCTGGTGGTAGAAAGAATAAAAGAAGCAAGCCAACACTAACATGCCAACACCATCATGCTGAAGCGATTAATTCAGATGTGAGGGACGAATCTTACACGTTACTCTTGGTATTTGCAGACGATTTTTACTCAGCCGTGGCAGTAAAGGAACGAGGTAAAGAATGACCCCTGAACGTGAGATAAATTAATTCAGATGTGAGGGACGAATCTTACATGTTATTCATGGTATTTGCAGACGATTTTTACTCAGCCGTGGCAGGAAAACGACAAAGTAAAAAATGACCCCTGAACGTGAGATAAATTAATTCGGGGACGGGAATGGATTTCTTCTTGAGGTTATCCATGTTAACTACAAACGGTTTTATTCAGCTTAGGAAGGACTGCTGGTACTGACAGGATCGAACACTGTTTATTGCATTACGGTAGTCTCTTATTATACCTGTATATTATAGGATCGAACACTGTTTATCCCATTACTGTAGTCTCTTATTTTACCTGTATATTATAGGATCGAACACTGTTTATCCCATTACTGTAGTCTCTTATTTTACCTGTATATTATAGGATCGAACACTGTTTATTGCATTACGGTAGTCTCTTATTTTACCTGTATATTATAGGATCGAACACTGTTTATCCCATTACTGTAGTCTCTTATTTTACCTGTTTATTATTCTGGCTACCTGCAGACGGTTTTATTCTGCTATAGAAGGAGTTGACGTAAACACCTCAGCTTACTCCAGTACTCTTGCATGTACTTCGTATTATTCTTATTATCTACAGAAAGATTTACTCAACTCGCCAACAAAAGAACCGGGAGGGTAAAGAATGATCCCCGAACGTGAGATAAATTAATTCAGGTACGGGGCCGGGTTTTTGTGGACGCAGCAGCAGCCGCCAAGAGAGGCCAAGACAGCCACACGGAAAAAGGCCCCTCGCCCTGCCCAGGAAATGTGCGGGTAAAGGACATCCTGAATTCTGGACGGGTGGCCGCGAATTTGGCGATAAGGAGTTTGCGAAAAGAAATCAAGGGGCTGAGATAGAGGTTAAGAGGTTGAGACAGGAGTTGTTAGGGGTTGAGAGAGGGGTTACTGGGAGTTGAAGGGTTGTGAGAGCGGGGTTGTTGGCGGAAAAGTAGGTGGAGCAACGGGCAGGGGATTTGTGTGTTAATGGTGAGAAAAATGTGTTGGGAGAGAAAACGAATGAGAAAAAGGCTGGGACTGGGAGAGTAGTTATGGGGGTTAGAAAGCGTTATTAGGGGATGGAGTGAAGGGTTATTAAAAAAAAAATGTAAAAGAGGTTACAAGATTAAGGAGGTTGAAAGAGGGGCTGAGGAGGAGAGAAAGAGACTGAGAGATAAAGGAAGTGCTGAAATCTGGACGGGTGAGTTGAAATTTGGCCGAAAGGAGATTGAGAGATTGGTCATTAGGGGATTGAGAGAGGAGTTATTTTGGGGATTTTAGAGAGAGAGAGAGAGAGGGGGGGGGGTATACGTCTTGATGGTGAGTGTGTATCAAGTAAGCAGATTGCATACCGTGGGAGTGGCATCCTTCCCTAAGTGTATGGCACCACCAACACAAAAATGCCGACCAGATTTCAATTACCAAGTGCTCGGGCTGGGGGGAGAGGGAGGAGGACATAATAGGGAGAGAGAGAGAGAGAACGGAGTGTGGGGAGGGGAGAGGGGTGTGGGAGGTTGTGATGGTGATGCGAGGAGGTGTAAGGGTAGGGGAGAGGATAGGGCAAGGAGACGAGGAAGACTGAGGGATTAAAAAGAATGTGAGGTGGGGGAATGACGAGGAAGGAAGGAGAAGCAGGATGAGGATGAGAGAGGAAAGAGAGAGGGGAGGCTGTGGGGGAGCAAAAAAGGGAAAGGGGTGTGGGGGAAGGGGTCGAGAAGGGAAAGGGAGGAGGAAGCTGAGGGAGCGATAGGAGGGAGAGAAGGAATAGGGAAGAGAGGGGAGTGGGGGAAGTTAGAAAAGTTGAGAGAGGATGAAGAAGGAAGAGGGAAGAGAGGTGGAGAGAGGGAGATGAGTATAGGGGAAGGGAGAGGGGGAGAGGAGGGGGACAAAGACAGGTGATACAGAGATAGAGGAAATTAGTTGACATGGCAAAATAAAAACAGGGGTGAGAAAATAAAAATATGCAGATGAGATGGATTGTCATTACGTGGAGTGACTACTGGTGGAGAGAGAGGCGAAGTACAAGAGGAGGGATGGAGGGCAGGAAGGAAAGGAGGAGAGGAAAAGTGCAGGAGGAAGAAAGAAGGGTGGGAGTCTTTACGTGGGAATTTTGTAAGAAGGTAGGCAGGGGAAAATACTGCTGGTTGATGGGCCTGTGAAAAGTAGGTAGTTAGGTTGGCCAGTAGGTAAGTAGGCTGGTAGGTAAAGAATCACTATGTATATGCATGAAGGAAGGTAGGTAAGTAGTAGACAGAAAGGCAAGTAATCTAGTAGACAGGTAGATGGTTAAATCGATATAAACAAAAGTGTGAGAGACAAAGGGAGACGTGGGAGGTCAAGGCCTTCTAAAATTAGAAGGCCTCTCCAATCCTCTTGTGACGTCAGCCGCGTAGGTCAGGGGCAAGGTGCGTGGTCAGGAAGCGGTCAAGGTTCTGCCTCACTAACTCTTTGTTGTATGTGTGTGTGTGTGTGTGTGTGTGTGTGGGTGTGGGTGTGTGTTTAAATGATATTATATATTAATAGACTTATTGGCACTCATAATTTGATTCACGTGAAAAATTTACAATGGTAAAAGAAGAGTTACTACAAAAGAAACGTGTGTAGTGACATCTGAAATCTGGCATTATATATATATATATATATATATATATATATACATATATATATATATATATATATATATCATATACGTATTGGGGCTGTTATACTGGTGGTATATTGGAGCTGTTTTATTGGTGGTATACTGCGATATTATATTGGTGGTATATTGGGGCTGTTATATTGGTGGTATATTGGGGTGCTATATTGCTGGTATTACATTGGGGTGTTATATTGGTGGTATATTGGGGCTGTTATATTGGTGGTATATTGGGGCTGTAATATTGGTAGTATATTGGGGTGTTATACTTAGAATCTTACTGTGTATTGGGGTGTTATATTGATGGTATACTGGAGGTATTATATTGGGCCTCTTATATACGGGGTGAACAAGGTAATGCAGATTTCGTTTGAATTCGATTCAGTTTCTTTATAGAGGAAAGCTGTGGAGATATGTAGGAAAAATGAAGGGTTATATATTCCTCTCTTATCCAGCTCCAGCCACGTCTGTGTAATGGCTTTGGTCCTACACCCTAGCATGGCTAAGGCCTCATTTTTCTTATATTCAGTACAATTACGATGACTTAAAGCTTCTCACTGTACTCTCTACACTTTTCTGATAATAATGAACAGAAAATAATGTTGTACTTACCCTGCTGTTCCGATTTGGAGTGAACTGGTCGCGCTTAATGGCACGTAGCCACGTGGAGGCAAGTTCTTTATCTTGCGGGAAGGAAAATACACTATTGGTCCATTTTTATAATTTCCCTTACATCTGGGAACACAACACATGTAAGGCATTATTACCTTAATAAAACATACAAATAATGTAAATATCAATATATAATACAATGTTTTTCCGTCCTTATTGTTATTGAACACACAGCGTGACCTCTCCCGACCATAGCTGACCCAACACTACCTACAGTAGGACTCGCGCACGTTTGCGGCTGTGGTGTGGTCCGCACCTGTGTACAGTGTTGCCACGTTTTCTATACCGTTATCTCTCTCTCTCTCTCTCTCTCTCTCTCTCCTGGCGGGAAATGTGAGCCACCCTGAGTACTTTTGATTCTTTTATAAGTTATTTATAATTGTGCTTTCATTTGTTAATTTGGTTTTGTTATATTTAGTAGTAGATGGAGTGTCAAAGTTACTGTCTGCTGAGAGGTTTGTTACGTTACTGATTCATACACCCCGACGTAGTGGGGTGTGGGTGTAGGTGTGGGTGGGAGTGTGGATGTGGGTTTGTTGGGGTGGTGGTCCAGGGGGAGGGAAGTGTGAAGGGGATTTGACCTGAGACACCCAGGAGGGATTAAGAAGGGAGGGAAGGGAAGGGGGGGCTGGATTCACCTACCACATGGCGGGAAATGTGAGCCACCCTGAGTACTTTTGATTCTTTTATAAGTTATTTATAATTGTGCTTTCATTTGTTAATTTGGTTTTGTTATATTTAGTGATGCCGACAATGCATTCAATGCATGCCCCTCTCCTGCCTCTCTCTCTCTCTCTCTCTCTCTCTCTCTCTCTCTCTCTCTGTAGGGAAGCTATCTGTCAGTGCTGCCACTCACAAGAATTATATGAATTATTTCTTTTACTTTGGATATTGGCATATTTCTTCTTTTTTCAGGCTCATTCTATTATATCCATAACTGTAATATTATTAACCACCCTAAAACTACGCTAAAAAACATTAAAAGTGACTGCTATTTCTTTTAGCAACACTGTACAATATGTATGCCATGTTTCTGTGTTACTGTATAAATATTTTATGCATAATTAGATTACTGTTGATTCATCCATCAAAATACACAAGTGTAAGTTTTATTCATCTGAATTTATCGAATTTGTGATGCCTTGTACATAAATAGCTTCCGTTTCACATCGCAAGTTGAGGAAACGTGGCACCATTGTAAACAGGTGCGAGGCACACCACAGGCGCTTACGGGCGCAAGGCCGACTATAGACCTACCTACAAGTACGTCACGGCTTACCGTCCCCCCCACCACGAGGCCTTCTAATTTTAGAAGGCCTTGATCTGACTCTCCTCTCCACACCGCGCTCTCAGCCCGCTGAACCTTTACTTGTATCGTCTATGTACTTCCTAAAAGTATTTGCTCGCCACATACAACTTGTGTAGACATTTGGCTATGAATTTAAACTAGACATACATCATTAAATAAAATCTCTTGCTTAAGTAGGAATATCATAATTCAGCAGTTAAATGAGTCCTTTATTTACACATATCATCACCATCAACAATTGGTTTACATGTATTATTAAACTGCCCACTTCACTTCTCACAGAAACAAAACCATTACATGTTACCATTCTCATTACTATCAACCGCATCACTCCACCGACGTCCACTTTCTCATTATATTGCACTTAAAACATTACACTCACACTCTCTTCCATCACCACACTACAGTGTTGTCCCAAGCGATAAAATGCAGTACATCAATGTTTATGAGCAATGATGAAATTCTGACTATAAGTTAACAGGAGTATGATGATAATTGAGCCACCTGGGATAATATTTACAGGCTGTCTGGTTTTTGTTACCTACCCTAACCTAACTTTACCTTACGTCAGTGTCTGTAGCTTCCTTTTTCTCCCTGTCGTTTTATTTTGATTTATGAGATCATTTAATTTTGCACAGAAATTATTTAGCAACGCATTTGTGGAAGCCCACAGTAGCATTCTTTGAATTTTTTCTATGTTATGACCTTCATTACAGTTGTTCATAGGAAGGAAGGCATCTTCATCCATCAATACATTAAGTGTTATCTCTGTGCCTATATTTCTTTGATTTACGGATTTTGTGAACTCGGGATGTTGTGTAAGTTTGTTAATGATTATATAATTATACATGATAATATTTACAACAGCATCATCTGGATACAATAGAGCCCCTCTACTTATGCCCTGTATGAAATTATGGTTGTCTGGTAGGCAGTCCATTTCGTCATCAGTGGTAATTAAGTCTTTACATAATTCACATTTCACTTTTTTGTACACAGCAAAGCAACAGAATCCTGCAAGGTATGTTATTACTTGAAGGAGATCTGTGGAGTTTTCTATATCCTCAGGAGTCACATCAACATCGAACCTATGCATGTTTACCATATCATTATTTTCCATTTTCTCCCAGTTTGCTTCTTCAAATACTTTAAAGTAAACACTTTGGTTATAAAGAGGTAACTTCAGTACAGATATCATCCTCAGTTTTTTTTCACACTCAAACACTTGTCTAATGGTTATGTTATAACTGCCTCCTGCAAGCTGCCGATATTTTCCAAATCTTGCCTCCAAATGATCAGTTTGAAATTTTCCTGGTAGTATATATTTCATGTTTAGTTCACCTATACAATAATCGGTTATTTGTAATATGGCTGTGGTCGTATGTCTCAGAGCAGTAAATGTTTCATTCGTCAGTTTTCCAGTCACTTCTGTCATGCCATCCCAAAGATTTAACCAGCTTAGGAAGTTGTGCAGGAACAAATATCTTTCATCATTGTCATCACTTGTCATTGGAGCAGCATATTTGTTTTTAAGACAACCTTTATATGGAGATTTTACGTTCATTACTGTCCACCAAGTATAGATTATCTGTATGTAATTAGCAACATCTTCAAAGCATGGTAAATTATGTGTTTTCCCTAGAGTCATTAATGCTTGTACAATATATTCGTTGAATATCTGCAACACTAAGCTGACTTTTTGTTTTTCGAGATTTGAGGGTGATAAAGACTTTAGCGTAAGCTTATAGGCATGCTTGAGGAGGGAATCGGCTCCTAGAGAGTGAAGTTGTTTTAGAGTAGTAAAAGGAGCTTTACAAATTCTGGTTACTCTGTCACATATCTCATCAATGGAAAAGTGTGGAAATTGCATGTACTTGTCATGATTTTTCTGATTGATCCAATTATTTCTAATGTATTTGAATATATGTACTGAATCAAACATAAAAAACAATGGCCTGGAAGTCTGTGCTGGATGGCGATAAACAGTGGAACATCGTGGTGGCGAGTGAAAATATGACATGGCCTTCCTATTGATGGAGCTGTTGTCTGTCACTGCACATATGACCCTGAAGCCTATCTCCTCTAAGCCAATGATGATCCGCTTTATGAAATTGAACAGGTCTTTTGCTTGCATAGTTTTAGCAGGCAGTATGTGAACAACATCCTTAAATTTTGAGCACAAGCTACTTATCATAAACACAAATGCACTGCTAGCTGCCTCAGTACTGTTGAAAGCTGACCCAACAACATTGCCACCTTTATAATCAAAATATTGCTTAATATGAATCTCATCAATCATTAGTGTTACAGTTACGTCACTTTGTGATAGAAATTTAAATTTATTCTTAATATACACCAAAAAGTTACTATTCTGCTGTTCAGCTGCCGGGCTCAAATGTTGTGATAGGGTGAGTTTCCTAGCAGTAGTGTAGCTTGGCAAGAGTAAGTAACCAGTGTTCCTCAACAATCTGTAACCTTGTGGGGAGCAGTTATATAGTAAGGATGAAAATACCATGAACTCTGGTGAATATTCCAGTTTTTTTAATGTCATTAGGTGTAGCTGTTCACATATTACTTTCACGGTATTTATATGCTTAGATGTCTCACCTCGTAAAAGTGATAACATTGAAATGACCAGTTGCAATATAAAAATCATTCTTCCAGGACTAGAAGCAGGTTCCTCACTGTTACATTTTTTTTTAGGTTTGCCAACAGCTGTTCGAGAGAATTAGTGTCACTGATATGTGACGGAATACGATAGTCACCTAAATTCTGCATCTCAATTTCACTTACAAATACCCTCACTGCACAACGTTTATCAATTTCCAGAGACAATGTTATCTTATGATAAGGCATGCGTGCAATATGGCATATCAAGACTGATTCCCGATTACTGACTGCACACCAGAATGTATCCAGAAAATCGAGCTTCGCTAGCAGTTCATCCATCGTTGCAAACTTTCTTTGTTGCTTATACAGCGAATCATCTGCAACACTTTCTGCAATTGCAGTCTGAATTGCACCTTCTTCCTTTCTGCATCTCCTTGTATCTGGAGATTCTCTCAAGGAAGTAGTTGTTGAAAGATAGGAGGGACAGTTAGGCAACTTTGAAGGAACTGCCCCCTTCCTAAGTCTTGGCCTGCCTAATGTTGCTCTAAGTCTCCTCCCTGTTTTCTCATCAAAGTATGATGTTTCCCTCTCTATCTGCTCTGGCCGAAAGTGTAGTTCACACACCTGTACAAAGGTGGCTGCTGTAATTTATATATTTATTTTTTCATGCGTGTATACGTTTGAGTAAAAAATGATAATGAGTGTAATTATATAACATTCCCAACATTAGGGAATATTGAACAATTTATAGTTCTAAAAAATTCTGTTGCTAACTTTAATACTACATCAGTCTGGTCATACGACTATTATAGGTATGCTATAACAAGAAACATCTGACACGTTCATCAAATAAAAAAAATATATATATCGTTTTTAGGAGAACGCGCATTAGAGAAAATGGGAAATTAAAATGGGGGAACTATCGTTTTTTTTTTAGTTGACATAATTACTGTGGCTAACGTTGGTTATAATGCATTATGCTGGTATTACAAATAGCAGAGGCAACATCCTGCATGCTATAACAAATACTACATTACTCAGATAAATAAATGAAAAATGAAGCTTTGTATCAAAGGGAGAGTGCACTTTACAGAAAATGGAAAATTATGCTATTTTAGTTCCTTGTTTACTAATGCAGTAAACTGATAATAATACGATTGTGATATGTATCAATGTCCATGTTATAACAAAGAACACCTGGAACATTCCCTCAACTACTTGTATATCGGTGCATATATTATCTAATTTCTCTGAGTCGTCTAAAATGCGCTATAGGCTACTGTGACCCCGCGACCTCCGCCATTAAGGCTACCAAGGTCACCTCACTGACCCACCGCATGTTCACTTCGGGTCACCAAGTTTTTAACCCTTTCGTCAATATCTGGCAATCAACATATTATCTAAAGGTTAATAATCTTAGAATGTAATCATGGGACTATAAAAATAATACATTTACTTACCCTGCTGTACTGATTAGGTGACAAATTATCCCGTTTTATTGCCCTTGTCCACTCGTCCATAAGTTCCTTGTCTTTAGGAAACGAGAAAATACACACCGAGGGGCCATTTTCATAGTTTCCTTTGCAGAATGGCACACAACACTTGCTTGGCATTACTGCAGATAGCAGTTAACAAGCCTGGGAGTCAAGGAAACCATGAATAATTCTAATGAATAAAGATACACAGGTGTGGTGTGCTACCGTCACGCTCCAATAAATCACACTGACGAGTTGCCAATTAGACTCGTGGTCGAGTTGCCAATACGGCATTGGAACTTGGAAGGACCTAAGGTCGTGACGTAGTGCTGACGTAGCAGAACATCTATCAGGCCTTCTCTCTCGGTGGCCTTGGATGGCCACGATAAATGCCAAATGCTGGAAGCGGCAGAGTGGATTAATTCCTCTCACTTCCTGCAGTTTATGACGCTGATATGAAGTCCGTGCCAGATCTATGAGAGAGAGAGGGGGGGGGGGGCATAGCTTCGTCTCTTCATACCTATATTTGCTAGTAAAAAATTATCTTCAGGTTTGGAGGCCCATCTATAGTAGTGAGGGAGGGGGGGTGGTAGTGGAGTACAATATATATAAACCCCCTCCAGTTAACTGTAAAAAATCGTCTGTTGGTAACACACATCACCGTAGTGAAGATCAACATCCCACTCGACTCACAGCTCTTAGTCACTGCACACTTCACCATTAAATTTAACTCTTGTCCTTCATCAATATCCTGTTTGTGTTCGAGTGGCAGCCTCCCTTGATCACCAATATTAAGGCCATATTATTTACTGACTGCCTCATTAAGTGGTGTAGTAATAAAGGATATGATTAATGTAGGTTTGGTGGTGACATTTGTTGGTGGATTTGGAAATGAGGAAGTGATTTTGGAGTGACTTAATGTTGTGTCTTAATGGGTAATGGTATAATCTTGCTGTCTGCACTCGTTTTTATTCTGCTTAGGATTTAATATGCCACCTAAGGGGCTGGGTATATTGTATCGGTCCATATGACGATCACTGCATCACCGGGCCTTCTACTCATTGAGAGAGTGATAACCAGAAATAATCCTCCACCATATTGGCGAAGTATTAATGTGGACGATTTGTGTGTGTGTGTGTGTGTGTGTGTGTGTGTGTGAGACATTCATTCTCTCTTCCTCCCACTCTCCTTTCCTCAAACTCTCACCCCTTCCCATCCCCTCTCCATTCTTTCGTCTCACTCCCTCACGGCATTCTCTCCTCCTACTCCCCTCGTGAGGCCAGTCAGCTCAGACGTGCTAGAGACCTGTGGTAGTGTTGTGCTAGTGTGCTTTAGTGATCTGTGATAGTGGTTGTGTTAGTGTGTTGTAGTGATCAGCGATAGTGCTGTGCTAGTGATCCGTGAGTGTGTGTGTTGTGGTGACCCGTAGTGACCCGTGATAGTGTGTGCTACCTTGTGTGAACTAGTGCGTAATGGCTTCCTCGGCAGAGAGTTGTGTCCCCACTGCAGGTACTGAAAAGGACTACCTTGAATTAAAGGAGGAACTTCTCGAACTGAAGCGGGAGGTACAAATTCTCAGGCAGGAGAAGGCACAAATGAGGGAATTGTTGGAGGAGATGTTGGAGGAGAAAGAGAAAAAGGCTGAAGGTTGGACACTTGTTAACAAGGGTGCAACGAAGTTCACTCTTAAAAAGCAAACGGAAATTAAGACAACTAATACATTCGACACACTACGGGACGAATGTGAAGGGAAGGCAGAGAGGGAAGTAGAGGAGAAGGACGGTGAGAGAACTTCCAGTACAGGTAAGTATAAACAGAACAAGAAAGGTAAGAAAAATGTTGTTGTTGTTGGAGACTCCCAGGTGAGATATCTGAACAGGGCCATGTATACTCCACTCGCTAAACATGTGTGTCTTCCAGGGGCCAGGGTGGCTAATGTGGTAGATAAAATTTCAAATATCGTAAAGGAAAGTGGTGACAAACCCACTGTGTGCCTCAGTGTAGGAGGCAATGATATTAGTAGCCGTAAGAGTGAGGTACTGTGGAAAAGGTACAAGTTGATGTTAGAAAAGGTTAGGGAGAGGGGAGGAACCCCTGTAGTGCTTGGTGTTTTACCAAGGTGGCGGGTTGGAAGGGAATGGTTGAGCAGGGCAATAGGGTTTAATTGCCGCCTTGAAAGGTATTGCAAAGATAATGCAATACCTTTCATAGACAGCTGGGACCGGTTTTATGGACGAAGTGCCTTGTATAGTTGGGATGGGACTCATCTTAGCAGGCAAGGAGTTACTGTTTCAGCTGGAATGATAGATAGGGAGTTGGAGGGATTTTTTCGAGATTGAGAAGTAGGTGTACAGGAAGATGCAGCAACTACAGTCAGAAATCATTATTACCATGTTTGGATAGATGCATCGATACTTGCAAAATTAAGAACAAAAGTTCAACCAATAGTGTAGATACATCCACTCAGGCACCTCAAATTGAGCAGGCGATGATAGATGATAGAACAAGCGATGATAGAAGGGCGATAAACGATAGTACAAAAAATTGTTATATTAGTAAAGTAAAGAGTTTCCCAGTTAGTAATAAAATAAATAACAGTAAATGCCAAGGTAAAGG
Source organism: Coenobita brevimanus (assembly GCF_032717465.1). Classification (NCBI taxonomy): domain Eukaryota; kingdom Metazoa; phylum Arthropoda; class Malacostraca; order Decapoda; family Coenobitidae; genus Coenobita; species Coenobita brevimanus. The sequence goes on from NW_027643585.1 coordinate 59,029, forward strand.
CATAACTACTCGTAATAATCTGAAAGTGTACTACACAAACAGCCGGAGTTTACGTAATAAAATGGATGAACTGAGGGCTTTAATTTGTACAGAGAAAATAGACATTGCCGTTATTAGTGAAACTTGGATGAATACAGACACTCGAGAATTTTTAGCAGAATATCAGATAAAAGGCTATAATATTTTTGTGTCAAACCGTCAGGGAAGAAAGGGGGAGGGGTAGCTATTTATGTAAAGGATTCATTAAACTGTTACAATAAAGCAGACATTAAAGTAAATAGGGACACAGAAAGTGTCTGGGTTGAAATTAGTAACAATAGGGAGAAATTAGTCTTAGGAGCAATTTACAGATCTCCAAAATTAAGTAGAGCTGATAGTAAATACCTCTGGGAGGAAATTAGGAAAGCATCACAGTCCAGCTTAGTAATAATTGTTGGGGACCTTAATCTGCCAAGGATAGATTGGAGAAATCAGACAGGAGATGCAGAGTCAGAGGAATTTCTAGAGGTAGTACAGGATAATTTCCTTTATCAGTATATCAGGGAGCCCACCAGAGGTAATAATATACTAGATTTGGTTTTAGCTAATAAAGAAAATATCATTAGCGATATAGAGGTTGGTGGACGACTTGGTAATAGCGATCATGAAGAAATTAAGTTCAAATTTATTTGGGATGTCTGTTCCACTGAAAATACCTCCACCGTTCCTAATTTTCGTCTAGGAGATTTCGATGGCTTAAGAGCTTATTTTCGAACGGTATTCCACAGGGAGATTAGCTATTTGAGGGAATGTCAGGTTAGTGGGGATCCCCAGGTCATAGGTCAGGCGCAGGAAGCACGTGGGGACGTCCGTCAGGTGTCTGTGAGGAGGGAGGTGGTAGATAGGAATGTAGTCCAGGTGACGGAAATTAACTCAGCTCCAGTACCAAACAGACGTTCGACCAGTGAGAAGTATAACGAGTTAATAAATATAATATACGGAGGCCAAGATAGATATATTCCTTCAAAACCGTTTAGAACTAACAATTCAGAACCAAGATGGTTAAACAACAGATTAAAATCTCTCATAGGCCAAAGGAAAGGAATATATAGAAAAATAAAACGTGGAGAGGAACACTTACGTAACCGGTACACAATTTTAAATAAAGAAGTAAAGAGGGAGATAAGAAAAGCAAAGAGAAGTTATGAAATTAAGGTTGCAAGTGAATCAAAAGTAAACCCCAAGGGTTTTTATCAAATGTACCGAACGAAAAATAAAGATAGGATAGGACCACTCAGAACAGAATCAGGTGACATTACCAGTGAAGATAAAGAAATGTGCTCCATCCTAAATAATTATTTCATATCAGTATTTACCAAGGAAAATCTAAGCCTGGTCCCTCAAGCAGCAAATATTTACCATGAGAATACGGAAAATATTCTTAGTAAAATAACCATTAGTAAGGAGGACGTATTGAAAGAAATTAACAAGTTAAAACCTCAAAAATCGCCAGGTCCGGACGATATATATGCAAAAATTATAAAAGAAACCAAAGAAGAATTATGTCAGCCACTTTTAACGTTATTTAATGACTCTTTAAGTTCAGGAGAAGTTCCAGAGGCGTGGAAAACCGCAAACGTAGTGCCCATCTTTAAAAAGGGTGATAAATCAGCTGCGTCGAATTATCGTCCGATAAGTCTAACGTCAATAGTAGGAAAAATGTTAGAGTCAATTTTGGCAAATAAGATTAGAGAACACTTAGAAAGATTTAATCTTATAAACGAAAGTCAGCACGGATTCAGGCAAGGACGATCCTGCCTCACAAATTTGTTGTCATTCTACTCGGAGGTCTATGAGACAGTAGATAGCGATAAAGCTTACGATGTTATTTATCTGGACTTTAGTAAAGCTTTTGATAGAGTCCCACACGAAAGGTTAGTTAGAAAGGTTCGAGCACACGGTATAGACGGCGATATCTTAAAATGGATAGAATCCTGGCTGAAAGGACGAAAGCAGAGAGTATTAATAAATGGAACTAAGTCGGACTGGGGATTAGTAACTAGCGGTGTACCACAGGGTTCAGTACTCGGTCCGTTATTATTTATCATATATATAAATGATCTAGACTTAGGAGTCAATAGCAGAATCAGCAAATTTGCCGACGATACAAAAATAGGGCGTATCATTAACTCGACTGACGATTGCCATTACTTACAAAAAGACCTCGATACATTGTCCAAATGGTCTAAAACTTGGCAAATGGAATTTAACGTTGAAAAATGTAAAGTACTTAACGTAGGCAAGACCATTGGAGATACTAAATACAGCTTAGATAACAAAGAAATTAGCAAATCGGAATGCGAGAGAGATCTAGGAGTTATGATTAGTAACGACCTTAAACCTAGGCAACAGTGCATTAATGCGAGAAATAAAGCAAATAGGGTCCTAGGATTTATTTCGAGAAGCGTGAGCAATAGATCATCTAAAGTAATACTGAAACTTTATCTAGCATTAGTAAGGCCACATTTAGACTACGCAGTACAATTTTGGTGTCCTTACTATAGAATGGATATTAATTCGTTAGAAAATGTACAGAGAAGAATGACTAAAATGATACATGACGTCCGGAACCTGTCATATGAAGACAGACTGAAAAGACTAAATCTGCATTCGCTAGAGAGGCGTAGAGTAAGGGAGACTTAATTGAGGTTTTTAAGTGGATGAATGGTATAAATAAGGGAGATATTAGCAAGGTACTTAAAGTGAGCATACAGGATAGAACTAGAAATAATGGTTTCAAACTAGAAAAATTCCGTTTCAGAAAGGAAATCGGTAGAAATTGGTTTGGTAATAGAGTAGTAGACGAATGGAATAAGCTACCTAGTAAAGTAGTTGCTGCCTCTTCCATTGAGAGTTTCAAGCATAGGCTAGATAAGCATATGACAAATAAGGGGTGGATATAGAATAAAGAAAATATTATAACCAATACTAATTCAAAAATAAATTTTCTTTTCAGGTTACACTATGATAGTCTCTATTCTCCTTTCACACTTTCCTGTAAAATGTCCACGCCAGTTTTTCTATACGGCGTGGTGTTCTTTCTGACTTTTTCCTGCCGGCTTCGGCTGGAGGGTTTGGAGGGCGGGGGAGAGCCTTCTTCTTTGCTATCCTTATCTCATTCTAGTAGTTCAGTTACTCTTCTAGGAGCTGCCTAGCATGGGCCAACCGGCCTACTGCAGTTATCCTCTCTTCTTATGTTCTTATGTTCTTATGTTCTTCCCATCCCACTCTCTTCCCCTTCTCTGATTCTCCCAGTCCCTTCCCCTTCCACTGCCTTCCCCTTCTCTCACCTCCCTCAGCAGGCCAATATAGTACCTTCACATATAAGCTCCTATAAATACCTAAAAAAAAAATCGTTTTAAAAATTGCGGGAAATTCTAAACCCTCATGACGTTTCCAGACCCTTTCACCTAAATTGGAAAAACTCTCAGAATTTCAGAATTCAACTTTGATCTTCGGTGATGATATTCCTCGCTTTACCCTCACTATTTTTTCCTTTTTTGGGGTGAGTCAGAGTGGAGGGGAATTTTTGATATTGCTGTATTTTATGAGGGTGGAGTGGATTTGGGTGAAGTGGAGGTTGCGTTTGTGGATTAGGGGTAATGGCCATTTTAACGTATGAAAATGTGGAGTGGATTTTTTTTTCTTTTAATGTTATTTTCATTCTCTCTCTCTCTCTCTCTCTCTCTCTCTCTCTCTCTCTCTCTCTCTCTCTCTCAATAATTTGTGTGCGTGCGCGCTCGTGCGCTTGCGTTTGTATTTATCTGTACACACCCCAACAATATACCCATTTATTTTCACCTTGACCTGAATCGAATGAGTTATTGATTTTATTGAAATAACATAAATTAAACAATGTACAACATTTTAAACTAATATGTACAGTATGCTATACACCAAGGGCACAGCGTGGGAGCGGTGTGGTGGCGGTTGGTGGTTGGGGACCCAGGGGAGGGGGTAAGGTTTGGTGGTGACCTGCTAATCCCAACCCTTCCCCCATAATCTGGGGACTCCGGTCGCCGCAGCCTCCCTCTCCCGCACCCACACTCTGTAGCCTCACACTTGTATTTACAATGCGTTTTTCCTGGATGTATATGTAGATCACTATGTATAAGTTTTATGTGTGTACAAATGTATTACTGTTTGTGACCTCTGTTTCCTATTCCATTCACCGATCTTGTGTACGTGAATATGTATACAGTATACATATGGTATATATCAGTATGCTCAAACAAATTCCATGTAACTACATACAACAGCACTCTTTATACTCACTGTACAGTTTAATACATGTATTACTGTATATAAGATTACTAATTAGTCCACTTTAAAATTATTGACCAATCACACGTACAGTATATTGTAATCTAATATAATACATTAATAGGCTCGGGAAGATGACTACCTAAGTATCATCTTCCTTTTGAGATATTGTACAACTACTATTTTTATATGTACAGTATTGTGTATCTCAATAAATGTATCAAATTCAAATTCAAATTCTCCATTTAACTCCCACCGGTCTGTCCCCCATCTCTAGCCTCTCCTCGTTCACCTCATGCCCCACACCCGTCTCTTCCCTGTTTCTACCCCCCCAAGTACCCTCTTCTCTCTCTCTCTCTCTCTCTCTCTCTCTCCTTCCTTACCCCCAAAGCCTCCCTCTCTCTTCCATTAACCCCCACCCCTCTTCCTCTCACCCCTTAACCACTGCCTTCCTACTTTTCTATCCTTGTCTTTAACTTATAGAATAGTTTTTGTTAATAACCTTCCCTATACCAAACAGCCACAAAAGGGCCGACAGGTCTACTGCGTTTGCTTTCCTTAGTACTCCTTTGTACCTGTATCCCCTACCCCAACTCTTTCCCTCTGTCCGAGTCCTTTCTTCCCTATCCCCAACCCTCTCCCCCTACCCTCCACCCCTCTCCTCATTCCCCTTACCCTCGTTGCCCTTAACTCCCCCTTCTTCAACTCATTTAACACCCCCCTCTCCCCTTCTCTCCTTTCACTCCCCTCTCTCTCCTTACTCTTTCCCCTCTCACTCCCCCTCTCACACTCCTTCCCCGCCCCCTCCGGCTCACCGCTGAAGCATGTAGTGTAATTAATCCATCATAACCTCGCCCCCACTCTGCAGGAAAGAAGGCGGGGATTAACGAATATATACGATACCTCAACACGCGACGTCAACTTGGTGCTTGGTTAAACGTTGATGTGTCTTAATACAGGTGGTAATTACAAGGCAGGGGTGGCTAAGGGGGCATGGCAGGAAGTAGGTGAGGGTGTTTGTGGCGTTGGGGGTGTGTGGATGGTTGAGGAAGGAAGGAAAGATGAAAAGAAGAAGAGGAAGGAAGGAAAGAAGGGTGGGTAAGACTCTCTCTCTCTCTCTCTCTCTCTCTCTCTCTCTCTCTCTCTCTCTCTCTCTCTTATCCAAGAATAATTAAACAAAAATGAGATACACGTAAACAAAAGAACCACAACGTAACTTGAGATTGTGCATAAATGTCACTTGGTCCCGGTGGTAAAATTGTGTTAAGATGTAGTCGTGTGGCCAGTCAGGCTCTCGTGTGGCCAGTTAGGCTCTCGTGTGGCCAGTTGGCTCTCGTGTGGCCAGTCAGCTCAGACGTGCCTGAGACCTGTGGTAGTGTTGTGCTAGTGTGCTTTAGTGATCTGTGATAGTGGTTGTGTTAGTGTGTTGTAGTGATCAGCGATAGTGCTGTGCTAGTGATCCGTGAGAGTGTGTGTTGTGGTGACCCGTAGTGACCCGTGATAGTGTGTGCTACCTTGTGTGAACTAGTGCGTAATGGCTTCCTCGGCAGAGAGCTGTGTCCCCACTGCAGGTACTGAAAAGGACTACCTTGAATTAAAGGAGGAACTTCTCGAACTGAAGCGGGAGGTACAAATTCTCAGGCAGGAGAAGGCACAGATGAGGGAATTGTTGGAGGAGATGTTGGAGGAGAAAGAGAAAAAGGCTGAAGGTTGGACACTAGTTAACAAGGGTGCAACGAAGTTCACCCTTAAAAGCAAACGGAAATTAAGACAACTAATACATTCGACGCACTACGGGACGAATGTGAAGGGAAGGCAGAGAGGGAAGTAGAGGAGAAGGACGGTGAGAGAACTTCCAGTACAGGTAAGTATAAACAGAACAAGAAAGGTAAGAAAAATGTTGTTGTTGTTGGAGACTCCCAGGTGAGATATCTGAACAGGGCCATGTATACTCCACTCGCTAAACATGTGTGTCTTCCAGGGGCCAGGGTGGCTAATGTGGTAGAAAAAATTTCAAATATCGTAAAGGAAAGTGGTGACAAACCCACTGTGTGCCTCAGTGTAGGAGGCAATGATATTAGTAGCCGTAAGAGTGAGGTACTGTGGAAAAGGTACAAGTTGATGTTAGAAATGGTTAGGGAGAGGGGAGGAACCCCTGTAGTGCTTGGTGTTTTACCAAGGTGGCGGGTTGGAAGGGAATGGTTGAGCAGGGCAATAGGGTTTAATTGCCGCCTTGAAAGGTATTGCAAAGATAATGCAATACCTTTCATAGACAGCTGGGACCGGTTTTATGGACGGAGTGCCTTGTATAGTTGGGATGGGACTCATCTTAGCAGGCAGGGAGTTACTGTTTTAGCTGGAATGATAGATAGGGAGTTGGAGGGATTTTTTCGAGATTGAGAAGTAGGTGTACAGGAAGATGCAGCAACTGCACTCAGAAATCATTATTACCATGTTTGGATAGATGCATCGATACTTGCAAAATTAAGAACAAAAGTTCAACCAATAGTGTAGATACATCCACTCAGGCACCTCAAATTGAGCAGGCGATGATAGATGATAGAACAAGCGATGATAGAAGGGCGATAAGCGATAGTACAAAAAATTGTTATATTAGTAAAGTAAAGAGTTTCCCAGTTAGTAATAAAATAAATAACAGCAAATGCCAAGGTAGAGGCATAACTACTAGTAATAATCTGAAGGTGTACTACACAAACAGCCGGAGTTTACGTAATAAAATGGATGAACTGAGGGCTTTAATTTGTACAGAGAAAATAGACATTGCCGTTATTAGTGAAACTTGGATGAATACAGACACTCGAGAATTTTTAGCAGAATATCAGATAAAAGGCTATAATATTTTTGTGTCAAACCGTCAGGGAAGAAAGGGGGAGGGGTAGCTATTTATGTAAAGGATTCATTAATCTGTTATAATAAAGAAGACATTAAAGTAAATAGGGACACAGAAAGTGTCTGGGTTGAAATTAGTAACAATAGGGAGAAATTAGTCTTAGGAGCAATTTACAGATCTCCTAAATTAAGTAGAGCTGATAGTAAATACCTTTGGGAGGAAATGAGGAAAGCATCACAGTCCAGCTTAGTAATAATTGTAGGGGACCTTAATCTGCCAAGGATAGATTGGAGAATTCAGACAGGAGATGCAGAGTCAGAGGAATTTCTAGAGGTAGTACAGGATAATTTCCTTTATCAGTATATAAGGGAGCCCACCAGAGGTAATAATATACTAGATTTGGTTTTAGCTAATAAAGAAAATATCATTAGCGATATAGAGGTTGGTGGACGACTTGGTAATAGAGATCATGAAGTAATTAAGTTCAAATTTATTTGGGATGTCTGTTCCACTGAAAATACCTCCACCGTTCCTAATTTTCGTCTAGGAGATTTCGATGGCTTAAGAGCTTATTTTCGAACGGTATTCCACAGGGAGATTAGCTATTGGAGGGAATGCCAGGTCAGTGTGGAATCCCAGGTCATAGATCAGGCGCAGGAAACACCTGGGGATGTCCGTCAGGTGTCTGTGAGGGAGGAGGTGGTAGATAGGAATGTAGTCCAGGTGACGGAAATTAACTCAGCTACAGTACCAAGCAGACGTTCAACCAGTGAGAAGTATAACGAGTTAATAAATATAATACACGGAGGCCAAGATAGATATATTCCTTCAAAGCCGTTTAGAACTAATAATTCGGAACCTAGATGGTTAAACAACAGATTAAAATCTCTCATAGGCCACAGGAAAGGAATATATAGAAAAATAAAACGTGGAGAGGAACACTTACGTAACCGGTACACAATTTTAAATAGAGAAGTAAAGAGGGAGATAAGAAAAGCAAAGAGAAGTTATGAAATTAAGGTTGCCAGTGAATCAAAAGAAAACCCCAAAGGTTTTTATCAAATGTACCGAACGAAAAATAAAGATAGGATAGGACCACTCAGAACAGAATCAGGTGACATTACCAGTGAAGATAAAGAAATGTGCTCCATCCTAAATAATTATTTCATATCAGTATTCACCAAGGAAAATCTAAGCCTGGTCCCTCAAGCAGCAAATATTTACCATGAGAATACGGAAAATATTCTTAGTAAAATAACCATTAGTAAGGAGGACGTATTGAAAGAAATTAATAAGTTAAAACCTCAAAAATCGCCAGGTCCGGACGATATATATGCAAAAATTATAAAAGAAACCAAAGAAGAATTATGTCAGCCACTTTTAACGTTATTTAATGACTCTTTAAGTTCAGGAGAAGTTCCAGAGGCGTGGAAAACCGCAAACGTAGTGCCCATCTTTAAAAAGGGTGATAAATCAGCTGCGTCGAATTATCGTCCGATAAGTCTAACGTCAATAGTAGGAAAAATGTTAGAGTCAATTTTGGCAAATAAGATTAGAGAACACTTCGAAAGATTTAATCTTATAAACGAAAGTCAGCACGGATTCAGGCAAGGACGATCCTGCCTCACAAATTTGTTGTCATTCTACTCGGAGGTCTATGAGGCAGTAGATAGCGATAAAGCTTACGATGTTATTTATCTGGACTTTAGTAAAGCTTTTGATAGAGTCCCACACGAAAGGTTAGTTAGAAAGGTTCGAGCACACGGTATAGACGGCGATATCTTAAAATGGATAGAATCCTGGCTGAAAGGACGAAAGCAGAGAGTATTAATAAATGGAACTAAGTCGGACTGGGGATTAGTAACTAGCGGTGTACCACAGGGTTCAGTACTCGGTCCCTTATTATTTATCATATATATAAATGATCTAGACTTAGGAGTCAATAGCAGCATCAGCAAATTTGCCGACGATACAAAAATAGGGCGTATCATTAACTCGACTGACGATTGCCATAACTTACAGAAAGACCTCGATACATTGTCCAAATGGTCTAAAACTTGGCAAATGGAATTTAACGTTGAAAAATGTAAAGTACTTAACGTAGGCAAGACCATTGGAGATACTAAATACAGCTTAGACAACAAAGAAATTAGCAAATCGGAATGCGAGAGAGATCTAGGAGTTATGATTAGTAACGACCTTAAACCTAGGCAACAGTGTATTAATGCGAGAAATAAAGCAAATAGGGTCCTAGGATTTATTTCGAGAAGCGTGAGCAATAGATCATCTAAAGTAATACTAAAACTTTATCTAGCATTAGTAAGGCCACATTTAGACTACGCAGTACAATTCTGGTGTCCTTACTATAGAATGGATATTAATTCGTTAGAAAATGTACAGAGAAGAATGACTAAAATGATACATGACGTCCGGAACCTGTCATATGAAGACAGACTGAAAAGACTAAGTCTGCATTCGCTAGAGAGGCGTAGAGTAAGGGGAGACTTAATTGAGGTGTTTAAGTGGATGAATGGTATAAATAAGGGAGATATTAGCAAGGTACTTAAAGTGAGCATACAGGATAGAACTAGAAATAATGGTTTCAAACTAGAAAAATTCCGTTTCAGTAAGGAAATCGGTAGAAATTGGTTTGGTAATAGAGTAGTAGACGAATGGAATAAGCTACCTAGTAAAGTAGTTGCTGCCTCTTCCATTGAGAGTTTCAAGCATAGGCTAGATAAGCATATGACAAGTAAGGGGTGGATATAGAATAAAGAAAATCTTATAACCAATACTAATTCAAAAAATTTTCTTTTCAGGTTACACTATGATAGTCTCTATTCTCCTTTCACACTTTCCTGTAAAATGTCCACGCCAGTTTTTCTATACGGCGTGGTGTTCTTTCTGACTTTTTCCTGCCGGCCTCGGCTGGAGGGTTTGGAGGGCGGGGGAGAGCCTTCTTCTTTGCTGTCCTTGTCTCATTCTAGTAGTTCAGTTACTCTTCTAGGAGCTGCCTAGCATGGGCCAACCGGCCTACTGCAGTTATCCTCTCTTCTTATGTTCTTATGTTCTTATGATGCTGCATGACGTGAAGTGGGGGTGAGGGGTGGGGGAGAGAGGGGGTGAAGGAAGAGAGGGAGAAAGAGGGAAAGTAACGTCTGGAAACAGCAAGAAACAGAAAGAAAGGAGAAAAAGACGTCATTGGATGCAAGGAGTTGTCTTGTGGATAAATGTAGAAACCGGAATTAAGAATGAGAGATGAGAGGAGAGGGGAAGTGAGATGAATTGTTTGGACTGAGGGAGCAAGTGTACGGGGAAATGAATAATAGGAGAATGAAATGTGAAAGGTACGCAAGTGCCCGGAAATGATGGAGAGAGAGAGAGGTGTAAGGTGAGAAAGGAATCGTAAAGAGAAATGAACAGGAAAACGAGATATAGGAGTGACAAATAGAGGCAAAAAAAGACAGTGTGATACAGGACTGATAGTGGCGGGAGAGGAAGGGAAGACTTCAGCAAATGCGAGGGAAAATGTAAAATTATCATGGTAAGATCCAACTAACTTAGACGGAAGAGTAATGGCCTGTGATCAGGTTCCTGCCTAAGCCCCACACATAGATATTCATTGACCCCATCATTACCCGCCGCCTTGATTACACACTCGGATTAACTCACATTATCGCTCTCTGTCTCTATTACTTTCTATTTCTTGGGGTCTCTCTCTCTCTCTCTCTCTCTCTCTCTCTCTCTCTCTCTCTCTCTCTCTCTCTCTCTCTCTCTCTCTCTCTCTCTCTCTCTCTCTCTCTCTCTCACACACACACA